>NC_079483.1:1022117-1108415 GCF_026230105.1 Diorhabda sublineata | reverse complement strand
TTCTTCCTCATTTGAAGTCGAATTTCAACATTTCTCATATATTTGAATGAGTTTGCATCTAACTTTGTCAGATATCGTCGATTTACATTCATTGAAGCCCATTGAAGTCGATTCTCACTTTGTGTTGATTGAAAATTTTCAAAGTCTATCTTCCTCATTTGAAGTCGAATTTCAGCATTTCTCATATATTTGAATGAGTTTCGCATCTAACTTTAGTCAGATATCGTCGATTTACATTCATTGAAGCCCATTGAAGTCGATTCTCACTTTGTGTTGATTGAAAATTTTCAAAGTCTATCTTCCTCATTTGAAGTCGAATTTCAACATTTCTCATATATTTGAATGAGTTTGCATCTAACTTTGTCAGATATCGTCGATTTACATTAATTGAAGCCCATTGAAGTCGATTCTCACTTTGTGTTGATTGAAAATTTTCAAAGTCTATCTTCCTCATTTGAAGTCGAATTTTAACATTTCTCATATATTTGAATGAGTTTGCATCTAACTTTGTCAGATATCGTCAATTTACATTCATTGAAGCCCATTGAAATCGATTCTCACTTTGTGTTGATTGAAAATTTTCAAAGTCTATCTTCCTCATTTGGAGTCGAATTTCAACATTTCTCATATATTTGAATGAGTTTGCATCTAACTTTGTCAGATATCGTCGATTTACATTAATTGAAGCCCATTGAAGTCGATTCTCACTTTGTGTTGATTGAAAATTTCCAAAGTCTATCTTCCTCATTTGAAGTCGAATTTCAACATTTCTTATATATTTGAATTAGTTTGCATCTAACTTTGTCAGATATCATCAATTTACATTCATTGAAGCCCATTGAAGTCGATTCTCACTTTGTGTTGATTGAAAATTTTCAAAGTCTATCTTCCTCATTTGAAGTCGAATTTCAACATTTCTCATATATTTGAATGAGTTTGCATCTAACTTTGTCAGATATCGTCGATTTACAATAATTGAAGCCCATTGAAGTCGATTCTCACTTTGTGTTGATTGAAAATTTTCAAAGTCTATCTTCCTCATTTGGTGTCGAATTTCAACATTTCTTATATATTTAAATGAGTTCGCATCTAACTTTATCAGATATCGTCGATTTACATTAATTGAAGCCCATTGAAGTCGATTCTCACTTTGTGTTGATTGAAAATTTTCAAAGTCTATCTTCCTCATTTGAAGTCGAATTTCAACATTTCTCATATATTTGAATGAGTTTGCATCTAACTTTGTCAGATATCGTCGATTTACATTAATTGAAGCCCATTGAAGTCGATTCTCACTTTGTGTTGATTGAAAATTTTCAAAGTCTATCTTCCTCATTTGAAGTCGAATTTCAACATTTATCATATATTTGAATGAGTTTGCATCTAACTTTGTCAGATATCGTCGATTTACATTAATTGAAGCCTATTGAAGTCGATTCTCACTTTGTGTTGATTGAAAATTTTCAAAGTCTATCTTCCTCATTTGAAGTCGAATTTCAACATTTCTCATATATTTGAATGAGTTTGTATCTAACTTTGTCAGATATCGTCGATTTACAATAATTGAAACCCATTGAAGTCGATTCTCACTTTGTGTTGATTGAAAATTTTCAGAGTCTATCTTCCTCATTTGAAGTCGAATTTCAACATTTATTATATATTTGAATGAGTTTGCATCTAACTTTGTCAGATATCGTCGATTTACATTAATTGAAGCCCATTGAAGTCGATTCTCACTTTGTGTTGATTGAAAATTTTCAAAGTCTATCTTGCTCATTTGAAGTCGAATTTTAACATTTCTAATATATTTGAATGAGTTTGCATCTAACTTTGTCAGATATCGTCGATTTACATTCATTGAAGCCCATTGAAGTCGATTCTCACTTTGTGTTGATTAAAAATTTCCAAAGTCTATCTTCCTCATTTGAAGTCGAATTTCAACATTTCTCATATATTTGAATGAGTTTGCATCTAACTTTCTCAGATATCGTTGATTTACATTAATTGAAGCCCATTGAAGTCGATTCTCATTTTGTGTTGATTGAAAATTTTCAAAGTCTATCTTCCTCATTTGGAGTCGGATTTCCACATTTCTCATATATTTGAATGAGTTTGCATCTAACTTTGTCAGATATTGTCGATTTACATTCATTGAAGCCCATTGAAGTCGATTCTCACTTTGTGTTGATTGAAAATTTTCAAAGTCTATCTTCCTCATTTGAAGTCGAATTTCAACATTTCTCATATATTTGAATGAATTTGCATCTAACTTTGTCAGATATCGTCGATTTACATTAATTGAAGCCCATTGAAGTCGATTCTCACTTTGTGTTGATTGAAAATTTTCAAAGTCTATCTTCCTCATTTGAAGTCGAATTTTAACATTTCTCATATATTTGAATGAGTTTGCATCTAACTTTGTCAGATATCGTCGATTTACATTCATTGAAGCCCATTGAAGTCGATTCTCACTTTGTGTTGATTAAAAATTTCCAAAGTCTATCTTCCTCATTTGAAGTCGAATTTCAACATTCCTCATATATTTGAATGAGTTTGCATCTAACTTTCTCAGATATCGTTGATTTACATTAATTGAAGCCCATTGAAGTCGATTCTCATTTTGTGTTGATTGAAAATTTTCAAAGACTATCTTCCTCATTTGAAGTCGAATTTCAACATTTCTCATATATTTGAATGAGTTTGCATCTAACTTTGTCAGATATCGTCGATTTACATTCATTGAAGCCCATTGAAGTCGATTCTCACTTTGTGTTGATTGAAAATTTTCAAAGTCTATCTTCCTCTTTTGAAGTCGAATTTCAACATTTCTCATATATTTGAATGAGTTTGCATCTAACTTTGTAAGATATCGTCGATTTACATTCATTGAAGCCCATTGAAGTCGATTCTCACTTTGTGTTGATTGAAAATTTTCAAAGTCTATCTTCCTCATTTGAAGTCGAATTTCAACATTTCTCATATATTTGAATGAGTTTGCATCTAACTTTGTCAGATATCGTCGATTTACATTAATTGAAGCCCATTGAAGTCGATTCTCACTTTGTGTTGATTGAAAATTTTCAAAGTCTATCTTCCTCATTTGAAGTCGAATTTTAACATTTCTCATATATTTGAATGAGTTTGCATCTAACTTTGTCAGATATCGTCAATTTACATTCATTGAAGCCCATTGAAGTCGATTCTCACTTTGTGTTGATTGAAAATTTTCAAAGTCTATCTTCCTCATTTGAAGTCGAATTTCAACATTTATCATATATTTGAATGAGTTTGCATCTAACTTTGTCAGATATCGTCGATTTACATTAATTGAAGCCCATTGAAGACGATTCTCACTTTGTGTTGATTGAAAATTTTCAAAGTCTATCTTCCTCATTTGAAGTCGAATTTCAACATTTCTCATATATTTGAATGAGTTTGCATCTAACTTTGTCAGATATCGTCGATTTACATTAATTGAAGCCCATTGAAGTCGATTCTCACTTTGTGTTGATTGAAAATTTTCAAAGTCTATCTTCCTCATTTGAAGTCGAATTTCAACATTTATCATATATTTGAATGAGTTTGCATCTAACTTTGTCAGATATCGTCGATTTACATTAATTGAAGCCTATTGAAGTCGATTCTCACTTTGTGTTGATTGAAAATTTTCAAAGTCTATCTTCCTCATTTGAAGTCGAATTTCAACATTTCTCATATATTTGAATGAGTTTGCATCTAACTTTGTCAGATATCGTCGATTTACAATAATTGAAGCCCATTGAAGTCGATTCTCACTTTGTGTTGATTGAAAATTTTCAGAGTCTATCTTCCTCATTTGAAGTCGAATTTCAACATTTATCACATATTTGAATGAGTTTGCATCTAACTTTGTCAGATATCGTCGATTTACATTAATTGAAGCCCATTGAAGTCGATTCTCACTTTGTGTTGATTGAAAATTTTCAAAGTCTATCTTCCTCATTTGAAGTCGAATTTCAACATTTATCATATATTTGAATGAGTTTGCATCTAACTTTCTCAGATATCGTTGATTTACATTAATTGAAGCCCATTGAAGTCGATTCTCACTTTGTGTTGATTGAAAATTTTCAAAGTCTATCTTCCTCATTTGAAGTCGAATTTCAACATTTCTCATATATTTGAATGAGTTTGCATCTAACTTTGTCAGATATCGTCGATTTACATTCATTGAAGCCCATTGAAGTCGATTCTCACTTTGTGTTGATTGAAAATTTTCAAAGTCTATCTTCCTCATTTGAAGTCGAATTTCAACATTTATCATATATTTGAATGAGTTTGCATCTAACTTTGTCAGATATCGTCGATTTACATTAATTGAAGCCCATTGAAGTCGATTCCCACTTTGTGTTGATTGAAAATTTTCAAAGTCTATCTTCCTCATTTGAAGTCGAATTTCAACATTTATCATATATTTGAATGAGTTTGCATCTAACTTTCTCAGATATCGTTGATTTACATTAATTGAAGCCCATTGAAGTCGATTCTCACTTTGTGTTGATTGAAAATTTTCAAAGTCTATCTTCCTCATTTGAAGTCGAATTTCAACATTTCTCATATATTTGAATGAGTTTGCATCTAACTTTGTCAGATATCGTCGATTTACATTCATTGAAGCCCATTGAAGTCGATTCTCACTTTGTGTTGATTGAAAATTTTCAAAGTCTATCTTCCTCATTTGAAGTCGAATTTCAACATTTATCATATATTTGAATGAGTTTGCATCTAACTTTGTCAGATATCGTCGATTTACATTAATTGAAGCCCATTGAAGTCGATTCCCACTTTGTGTTGATTGAAAATTTTCAAAGTCTATCTTCCTCATTTGAAGTCGAATTTCAACATTTCTCATATATTTGAATGAGTTTGCATCTAACTTTGTAAGATATCGTCGATTTACATTCATTGAAGCCCATTGAAGTCGATTCTCACTTTGTGTTGATTAAAAATTTCCAAAGTCTATCTTCCTCATTTGAAGTCGAATTTCAACATTTCTCATATATTTGAATGAGTTTGCATCTAACTTTCTCAGATATCGTTGATTTACATTAATTGAAGCCCATTGAAGTCGATTCTCACTTTGTGTTGATTGAAAATTTTCAAAGTCTATCTTCCTCATTTGAAGTCGAATTTCAACATTTCTCATATATTTGAATGAGTTTGCATCTAACTTTGTCAGATATCGTCGATTTACATTCATTGGCGCCCATTGAAGTCGATTCTCACTTTGTGTTGATTGAAAATTTTCAAAGTCTATCTTCCTCATTTGAAGTCGAATTTCAACATTTCTCATATATTTGAATGAATTTGCATCTAACTTTGTCAGATATCGTCGATTTACATTAATTGAAGCCCATTGAAGTCGATTCTCACTTTGTGTTGATTGAAAATTTTCAAAGTCTATCTTCCTCATTTGAAGTCGAATTTCAACATTTCTCATATATTTGAATGAGTTTGCATCTAACTTTCTCAGATATCGTTGATTTACATTAATTGAAGCCCATTGAAGTCGATTCTCACTTTGTGTTGATTGAAAATTTTCAAAGTCTATCTTCCTCATTTGAAGTCGAATTTCAACATTTCTCATATATTTGAATGAGTTTGCATCTAACTTTGTCAGATATCGTCGATTTACATTCATTGAAGCCCATTGAAGTCGATTCTCACTTTGTGTTGATTGAAAATTTTCAAAGTCTATCTTCCTCATTTGAAGTCGAATTTCAACATTTCTCATATATTTGAATGAGTTTGCATCTAACTTTGTCAGATATCGTCGATTTACATTCATTGGCGCCCATTGAAGTCGATTCTCACTTTGTGTTGATTGAAAATTTTCAAAGTCTATCTTCCTCATTTGAAGTCGAATTTCAACATTTCTCATATATTTGAATGAATTTGCATCTAACTTTGTCAGATATCGTCGATTTACATTAATTGAAGCCCATTGAAGTCGATTCTCACTTTGTGTTGATTGAAAATTTTCAAAGTCTATCTTCCTCATTTGAAGTCGAATTTTAACATTTCTCATATATTTGAATGAGTTTGCATCTAACTTTGTCAGATATCGTCGATTTACATTCATTGAAGCCCATTGAAGTCGATTCTCACTTTGTGTTGATTAAAAATTTCCAAAGTCTATCTTCCTCATTTGAAGTCGAATTTCAACATTTCTCATATATTTGAATGAGTTTGCATCTAACTTTCTCAGATATCGTTGATTTACATTAATTGAAGCCCATTGAAGTCGATTCTCACTTTGTGTTGATTGAAAATTTTCAAAGTCTATCTTCCTCATTTGAAGTCGATTTTCAACATTTCTCATATATTTGAATGAGTTTGCATCTAACTTTGTCAGATATCGTCGATTTACATTCATTGAAGCCCATTGAAGTCGATTCTCACTTTGTGTTGATTGAAAATTTTCAAAGTCTATCTTCCTCTTTTGAAGTCGAATTTCAACATTTCTCATATATTTGAATGAGTTTGCATCTAACTTTGTAAGATATCGTCGATTTACATTCATTGAAGCCCATTGAAGTCGATTCTCACTTTGTGTTGATTGAAAATTTTCAAAGTCTATCTTCCTCATTTGAAGTCGAATTTCAACATTTCTCATATATTTGAATGAGTTTGCATCTAACTTTGTCAGATATCGTCGATTTACAATAATTGAAGCCCATTGAAGTCGATTCTCACTTTGTGTTGATTGAAAATTTTCAGAGTCTATCTTCCTCATTTGAAGTCGAATTTCAACATTTATTATATATTTGAATGAGTTTGCATCTAACTTTGTCAGATATCGTCGATTTACATTAATTGAAGCCCATTGAAGTCGATTCTCACTTTGTGTTGATTGAAAATTTTCAAAGTCTATCTTGCTCATTTGAAGTCGAATTTCAACATTTCTCATATATTTGAATGAGTTTGCATCTAACTTTGTCAGATATCGTCGATTTACATTAATTGAAGCCCATTGAAGTCGATTCTCACTTTTTGTTGATTGAAAATTTTCAAAGTCTATCTTCCTCATTTGAAGTCGAATTTCAACATTTCTCATATATTTGAATGAGTTTGCATCTAACTTTGTCAGATATCGTCGATTTACATTAATTGAAGCCCATTGAAGTCGATTCTCACTTTGTGTTGATTGAAAATTTTCAAAGTCTATCTTCCTCATTTGAAGTCGAATTTCAACATTTATCATATATTTGAATGAGTTTGCATCTAACTTTGTCAGATATCGTCGATTTACATTAATTGAAGCCTATTGAAGTCGATTCTCACTTTGTGTTGATTGAAAATTTTCAAAGTCTATCTTCCTCATTTGAAGTCGAATTTCAACATTTCTCATATATTTGAATGAGTTTGCATCTAACTTTGTCAGATATCGTCGATTTACAATAATTGAAGCCCATTGAAGTCGATTCTCACTTTGTGTTGATTGAAAATTTTCAGAGTCTATCTTCCTCATTTGAAGTCGAATTCCAACATTTATCATATATTTGAATGAGTTTGCATCTAACTTTGTCAGATATCGTCGATTTACATTAATTGAAGCCCATTGAAGTCGATTCTCACTTTGTGTTGATTGAAAATTTTCAAAGTCTATCTTCCTCATTTGGAGTCGGATTTCAACATTTCTCATATATTTGAATGAGTTTGCATCTAACTTTCTCAGATATCGTTGATTTACATTCATTGAAGCCCATTGAAGTCGATTCTCACTTTGTGTTGATTGAAAATTTTCAAAGTCTATCTTCCTCATTTGAAGTCGAATTTCAACATTTCTCATATATTTGAATGAGTTTGCATCTAACTTTGTCAGATATCGTCGATTTACATTCATTGAAGCCCATTGAAGTCGATTCTCACTTTGTGTTGATTGAAAATTTTCAAAGTCTATCTTCCTCATTTGAAGTCGAATTTCAACATTTCTCATATATTTGAATGAGTTTGCATCTAACTTTGTCAGATATCGTCGATTTACATTCATTGGCGCCCATTGAAGTCGATTCTCACTTTGTGTTGATTGAAAATTTTCAAAGTCTATCTTCCTCATTTGAAGTCGAATTTCAACATTTCTCATATATTTGAATGAATTTGCATCTAACTTTGTCAGATATCGTCGATTTACATTAATTGAAGCCCATTGAAGTCGATTCTCACTTTGTGTTGATTGAAAATTTTCAAAGTCTATCTTCCTCATTTGAAGTCGAATTTCAACATTTCTCATATATTTGAATGAGTTTGCATCTAACTTTCTCAGATATCGTTGATTTACATTAATTGAAGCCCATTGAAGTCGATTCTCACTTTGTGTTGATTGAAAATTTTCAAAGTCTATCTTCCTCATTTGAAGTCGAATTTCAACATTTCTCATATATTTGAATGAGTTTGCATCTAACTTTGTCAGATATCGTCGATTTACATTCATTGAAGCCCATTGAAGTCGATTCTCACTTTGTGTTGATTGAAAATTTTCAAAGTCTATCTTCCTCATTTGAAGTCGAATTTCAACATTTCTCATATATTTGAATGAGTTTGCATCTAACTTTGTCAGATATCGTCGATTTACATTCATTGGCGCCCATTGAAGTCGATTCTCACTTTGTGTTGATTGAAAATTTTCAAAGTCTATCTTCCTCATTTGAAGTCGAATTTCAACATTTCTCATATATTTGAATGAATTTGCATCTAACTTTGTCAGATATCGTCGATTTACATTAATTGAAGCCCATTGAAGTCGATTCTCACTTTGTGTTGATTGAAAATTTTCAAAGTCTATCTTCCTCATTTGAAGTCGAATTTTAACATTTCTCATATATTTGAATGAGTTTGCATCTAACTTTGTCAGATATCGTCGATTTACATTCATTGAAGCCCATTGAAGTCGATTCTCACTTTGTGTTGATTAAAAATTTCCAAAGTCTATCTTCTTCATTTGAAGTCGAATTTCAACATTTCTCATATATTTGAATGAGTTTGCATCTAACTTTCTCAGATATCGTTGATTTACATTAATTGAAGCCCATTGAAGTCGATTCTCACTTTGTGTTGATTGAAAATTTTCAAAGTCTATCTTCCTCATTTGAAGTCGATTTTCAACATTTCTCATATATTTGAATGAGTTTGCATCTAACTTTGTCAGATATCGTCGATTTACATTCATTGAAGCCCATTGAAGTCGATTCTCACTTTGTGTTGATTGAAAATTTTCAAAGTCTATCTTCCTCTTTTGAAGTCGAATTTCAACATTTCTCATATATTTGAATGAGTTTGCATCTAACTTTGTAAGATATCGTCGATTTACATTCATTGAAGCCCATTGAAGTCGATTCTCACTTTGTGTTGATTGAAAATTTTCAAAGTCTATCTTCCTCATTTGAAGTCGAATTTCAACATTTCTCATATATTTGAATGAGTTTGCATCTAACTTTGTCAGATATCGTCGATTTACAATAATTGAAGCCCATTGAAGTCGATTCTCACTTTGTGTTGATTGAAAATTTTCAGAGTCTATCTTCCTCATTTGAAGTCGAATTTCAACATTTATTATATATTTGAATGAGTTTGCATCTAACTTTGTCAGATATCGTCGATTTACATTAATTGAAGCCCATTGAAGTCGATTCTCACTTTGTGTTGATTGAAAATTTTCAAAGTCTATCTTGCTCATTTGAAGTCGAATTTCAACATTTCTCATATATTTGAATGAGTTTGCATCTAACTTTGTCAGATATCGTCGATTTACATTAATTGAAGCCCATTGAAGTCGATTCTCACTTTTTGTTGATTGAAAATTTTCAAAGTCTATCTTCCTCATTTGAAGTCGAATTTCAACATTTCTCATATATTTGAATGAGTTTGCATCTAACTTTGTCAGATATCGTCGATTTACATTAATTGAAGCCCATTGAAGTCGATTCTCACTTTGTGTTGATTGAAAATTTTCAAAGTCTATCTTCCTCATTTGAAGTCGAATTTCAACATTTATCATATATTTGAATGAGTTTGCATCTAACTTTGTCAGATATCGTCGATTTACATTAATTGAAGCCTATTGAAGTCGATTCTCACTTTGTGTTGATTGAAAATTTTCAAAGTCTATCTTCCTCATTTGAAGTCGAATTTCAACATTTCTCATATATTTGAATGAGTTTGCATCTAACTTTGTCAGATATCGTCGATTTACAATAATTGAAGCCCATTGAAGTCGATTCTCACTTTGTGTTGATTGAAAATTTTCAGAGTCTATCTTCCTCATTTGAAGTCGAATTCCAACATTTATCATATATTTGAATGAGTTTGCATCTAACTTTGTCAGATATCGTCGATTTACATTAATTGAAGCCCATTGAAGTCGATTCTCACTTTGTGTTGATTGAAAATTTTCAAAGTCTATCTTCCTCATTTGGAGTCGGATTTCAACATTTCTCATATATTTGAATGAGTTTGCATCTAACTTTGTCAGATATTGTCGATTTACATTAATTGAAGCCCATTGAAGTCGATTCTCACTTTGTGTTGATTGAAAATTATCAAAGTCTATCTTCCTCATTTGAAGTCGAATTTTAACATTTCTCATATATTTGAATGAGTTTGCATCTAACTTTGTCAGATATCGTCGATTTACATTCATTGAAGCCCATTGAAGTCGATTCTCACTTTGTGTTGATTAAAAATTTCCAAAGTCTATCTTCCTCATTTGAAGTCGAATTTCAACATTTCTCATATATTTGAATGAGTTTGCATCTAACTTTCTCAGATATCGTTGATTTACATTAATTGAAGCCCATTGAAGTCGATTCTCACTTTGTGTTGATTGAAAATTTTCAAAGTCTATCTTCCTCATTTGAAGTCGAATTTCAACATTTCTCATATATTTGAATGAGTTTGCATCTAACTTTGTCAGATATCGTCGATTTACATTCATTGAAGCCCATTGAAGTCGATTCTCACTTTGTGTTGATTGAAAATTTTCAAAGTCTATCTTCCTCATTTGAAGTCGAATTTCAACATTTCTCATATATTTGAATGAGTTTGCATCTAACTTTGTCAGATATCGTCGATTTACATTAATTGAAGCCCATTGAAGTCGATTCTCACTTTGTGTTGATTGAAAATTTTCAAAGTCTATCTTCCTTATTTGAAGTCGAATTTTAACATTTCTCATATATTTGAATGAGTTTGCATCTAACTTTGTCAGATATCGTCAATTTACATTCATTGAAGCCCATTGAAGTCGATTCTCACTTTGTGTTGATTGAAAATTTTCAAAGTCTATCTTCCTCATTTGAAGTCGAATTTCAACATTTATCATATATTTGAATGAGTTTGCATCTAACTTTGTCAGATATCGTCGATTTACATTAATTGAAGCCCATTGAAGACGATTCTCACTTTGTGTTGATTGAAAATTTTCAAAGTCTATCTTCCTCATTTGAAGTCGAATTTCAACATCTCTCATATATTTGAATGAGTTTGCATCTAACTTTGTCAGATATCGTCGATTTACATTCATTGAAGCCCATTGAAGTCGATTCTCACATTGTGTTGATTGAAAATTTTCAAAGTCTATCTTCCTCATTTGAAGTTGAATTTCAACATTTATCATATATTTGAATGAGTTTGCATCTAACTTTGTCAGATATCGTCGATTCACATTAATTGAAGCCCATTGAAGACGATTCTCACCCTGTGTTGATTGAAAATTTTCAAAGTCTATCTTCCTCATTTGAAGTCGAATTTCAACATTTCTCCTATATTTGAATGAGTTTGCATCTAACTTTGTCAGATATCGTCGATTTACATTCATTGAAGCCCATTGAAGTCGATTCTCACTTTGTGTTGATTGAAAATTTTCAAAGTCTATCTTCCTCATTTGAAGTCGAATTTCAACATTTCTCATATATTTGAATGAGTTTGCATCTAACTTTCTCAGATATCGTTGATTTACATTAATTGAAGCCCATTGAAGTCGATTCTCACTTTGTGTTGATTGAAAATTTTCAAAGTCTATCTTCCTCATTTGAAGTCGAATTTTAACATTTCTCATATATTTGAATGAGTTTGCATCTAACTTTGTCAGATATCGTCAATTTACATTCATTGAAGCCCATTGAAGTCGATTCTCACTTTGTGTTGATTGAAAATTTTCAAAGTCTATCTTCCTCATTTGAAGTCGAAATACAACATTTCTCATATATTTGAATGAGTTTGCATCTAACTTTGTCAGATATCGTCGATTTACATTCATTGAAGCCCATTGAAGTCGATTCTCACTTTGTGTTGATTGAAAATTTCCAAAGTCTATCTTCCTCATTTGAAGTCGAATTTCAACATTTCTCATATATTTGAGTGAGTTCGCATCTGACTTTGTCAGATATCGTCGATTAACAACCATTGAAGCCCATTGAAGTCGATTGTCACTTTGTGTTTATTGAAAATTTTCAAAGTCTATCTTCCTCATTTGAAGTCGAATTTCAACATTTCTTATATATTTGAATGAGTTTGCATCTAACTTTTTCAGATATCGTCGATTTACATTCATTGAAGCCCATTGAAGTCGATTGTCACTTTGTGTTGATTGAAAATTTTCAGAGTCTATCTTCCTCATTTGAAGTCGAATTCCAACATTTATCATATATTTGAATGAGTTTGCATCTAACTTTGTCAGATATCGTCGATTTACATTAATTGAAGCCCATTGAAGTCGATTCTCACTTTGTGTTGATTGAAAATTTTCAAAGTCTATCTTCCTCATTTGGAGTCGGATTTCAACATTTCTCATATATTTGAATGAGTTTGCATCTAACTTTGTCAGATATTGTCGATTTACATTAATTGAAGCCCATTGAAGTCGATTCTCACTTTGTGTTGATTGAAAATTATCAAAGTCTATCTTCCTCATTTGAAGTCGAATTTTAACATTTCTCATATATTTGAATGAGTTTGCATCTAACTTTGTCAGATATCGTCGATTTACATTCATTGAAGCCCATTGAAGTCGATTCTCACTTTGTGTTGATTAAAAATTTCCAAAGTCTATCTTCCTCATTTGAAGTCGAATTTCAACATTTCTCATATATTTGAATGAGTTTGCATCTAACTTTCTCAGATATCGTTGATTTACATTAATTGAAGCCCATTGAAGTCGATTCTCACTTTGTGTTGATTGAAAATTTTCAAAGTCTATCTTCCTCATTTGAAGTCGAATTTCAACATTTCTCATATATTTGAATGAGTTTGCATCTAACTTTGTCAGATATCGTCGATTTACATTCATTGAAGCCCATTGAAGTCGATTCTCACTTTGTGTTGATTGAAAATTTTCAAAGTCTATCTTCCTCATTTGAAGTCGAATTTCAACATTTCTCATATATTTGAATGAGTTTGCATCTAACTTTGTCAGATATCGTCGATTTACATTAATTGAAGCCCATTGAAGTCGATTCTCACTTTGTGTTGATTGAAAATTTTCAAAGTCTATCTTCCTTATTTGAAGTCGAATTTTAACATTTCTCATATATTTGAATGAGTTTGCATCTAACTTTGTCAGATATCGTCAATTTACATTCATTGAAGCCCATTGAAGTCGATTCTCACTTTGTGTTGATTGAAAATTTTCAAAGTCTATCTTCCTCATTTGAAGTCGAATTTCAACATTTATCATATATTTGAATGAGTTTGCATCTAACTTTGTCAGATATCGTCGATTTACATTAATTGAAGCCCATTGAAGACGATTCTCACTTTGTGTTGATTGAAAATTTTCAAAGTCTATCTTCCTCATTTGAAGTCGAATTTCAACATCTCTCATATATTTGAATGAGTTTGCATCTAACTTTGTCAGATATCGTCGATTTACATTCATTGAAGCCCATTGAAGTCGATTCTCACATTGTGTTGATTGAAAATTTTCAAAGTCTATCTTCCTCATTTGAAGTTGAATTTCAACATTTATCATATATTTGAATGAGTTTGCATCTAACTTTGTCAGATATCGTCGATTCACATTAATTGAAGCCCATTGAAGACGATTCTCACCCTGTGTTGATTGAAAATTTTCAAAGTCTATCTTCCTCATTTGAAGTCGAATTTCAACATTTCTCCTATATTTGAATGAGTTTGCATCTAACTTTGTCAGATATCGTCGATTTACATTCATTGAAGCCCATTGAAGTCGATTCTCACTTTGTGTTGATTGAAAATTTTCAAAGTCTATCTTCCTCATTTGAAGTCGAATTTTAACATTTCTCATATATTTGAATGAGTTTGCATCTAACTTTGTCAGATATCGTCAATTTACATTCATTGAAGCCCATTGAAGTCGATTCTCACTTTGTGTTGATTGAAAATTTTCAAAGTCTATCTTCCTCATTTGAAGTCGAATTTCAACATTTATCATATATTTGAATGAGTTTGCATCTAACTTTGTCAGATATCGTCGATTTACATTAATTGAAGCCCATTGAAGACGATTCTCACTTTGTGTTGATTGAAAATTTTCAAAGTCTATCTTCCTCATTTGAAGTCGAATTTCAACATCTCTCATATATTTGAATGAGTTTGCATCTAACTTTGTCAGATATCGTCGATTTACATTCATTGAAGCCCATTGAAGTCGATTCTCACATTGTGTTGATTGAAAATTTTCAAAGTCTATCTTCCTCATTTGAAGTTGAATTTCAACATTTATCATATATTTGAATGAGTTTGCATCTAACTTTGTCAGATATCGTCGATTCACATTAATTGAAGCCCATTGAAGACGATTCTCACCCTGTGTTGATTGAAAATTTTCAAAGTCTATCTTCCTCATTTGAAGTCGAATTTCAACATTTCTCCTATATTTGAATGAGTTTGCATCTAACTTTGTCAGATATCGTCGATTTACATTCATTGAAGCCCATTGAAGTCGATTCTCACTTTGTGTTGATTGAAAATTTTCAAAGTCTATCTTCCTCATTTGAAGTCGAATTTCAACATTTCTCATATATTTGAATGAGTTTGCATCTAACTTTCTCAGATATCGTTGATTTACATTAATTGAAGCCCATTGAAGTCGATTCTCACTTTGTGTTGATTGAAAATTTTCAAAGTCTATCTTCCTCATTTGAAGTCGAATTTTAACATTTCTCATATATTTGAATGAGTTTGCATCTAACTTTGTCAGATATCGTCAATTTACATTCATTGAAGCCCATTGAAGTCGATTCTCACTTTGTGTTGATTGAAAATTTTCAAAGTCTATCTTCCTCATTTGAAGTCGAAATACAACATTTCTCATATATTTGAATGAGTTTGCATCTAACTTTGTCAGATATCGTCGATTTACATTCATTGAAGCCCATTGAAGTCGATTCTCACTTTGTGTTGATTGAAAATTTCCAAAGTCTATCTTCCTCATTTGAAGTCGAATTTCAACATTTCTCATATATTTGAGTGAGTTCGCATCTGACTTTGTCAGATATCGTCGATTAACAACCATTGAAGCCCATTGAAGTCGATTGTCACTTTGTGTTTATTGAAAATTTTCAAAGTCTATCTTCCTCATTTGAAGTCGAATTTCAACATTTCTTATATATTTGAATGAGTTTGCATCTAACTTTTTCAGATATCGTCGATTTACATTCATTGAAGCCCATTGAAGTCGATTGTCACTTTGTGTTGATTGAAAATTTTCAGTCTATCTTCCTCATTTGAAGTCGAATTTCAACATTTATCATATATTTGAATGAGTTTGCATCTAACTTTGTCAGATATAGTCGATTTACATTAATTGAAGCCCATTGAAGACGATTCTCACTTTGTGTTGATTGAAAATTTTCAAAGTCTATCTTCCTCATTTGAAGTCGAATTTCAACATCTCTCATATATTTGAATGAGTTTGCATCTAACTTTGTCAGATATCGTCGATTTACATTCATTGAAGCCCATTGAAGTCGATTCTCACATTGTGTTGATTGAAAATTTTCAAAGTCTATCTTCCTCATTTGAAGTCGAATTTCAACATTTATCATATATTTGAATGAGTTTGCATCTAACTTTGTCAGATATCGTCGATTCACATTAATTGAAGCCCATTGAAGACGATTCTCACCCTGTGTTGATTGAAAATTTTCAAAGTCTATCTTCCTCATTTGAAGTCGAATTTCAACATTTCTCCTATATTTGAATGAGTTTGCATCTAACTTTGTCAGATATCGTCGATTTACATTCATTGAAGCCCATTGAAGTCGATTCTCACTTTGTGTTGATTGAAAATTTTCAAAGTCTATCTTCCTCATTTGAAGTCGAATTTCAACATTTCTCATATATTTGAATGAGTTTGCATCTAACTTTCTCAGATATCGTTGATTTACATTAATTGAAGCCCATTGAAGTCGATTCTCACTTTGTGTTGATTGAAAATTTTCAAAGTCTATCTTCCTCATTTGAAGTCGAATTTCAACATTTCTCATATATTTGAATGAGTTTGCATCTAACTTTGTCAGATATCGTCGATTTACATTCATTGAAGCCCATTGAAGTCGATTCTCACTTTGTGTTTATTGAAAATTTTCAAAGTCTATCTTCCTCATTTGAAGTCGAATTTCAACATTTCTCATATATTTGAATGAGTTTGCATCTAACTTTGTCAGATATCGTCGATTTACATTCATTGAAGCCCATTGAAGTCGATTCTCACTTTGTGTTGATTGAAAATTTCCAAAGTCTATCTTCCTCATTTGAAGTCGAATTTCAACATTTCTCATATATTTGAGTGAGTTCGCATCTGACTTTGTCAGATATCGTCGATTAACATCCATTGAAGCCCATTGAAGACGATTCTCACTTTGTGTTGATTGAAAATTTTCAAAGTCTATCTTCCTCATTTGAAGTCGAATTTCAACATCTCTCATATATTTGAATGAGTTTGCATCTAACTTTGTCAGATATCGTCGATTTACATTCATTGAAGCCCATTGAAGTCGATTCTCACATTGTGTTGATTGAAAATTTTCAAAGTCTATCTTCCTCATTTGAAGTCGAATTTCAACATTTATCATATATTTGAATGAGTTTGCATCTAACTTTGTCAGATATCGTCGATTCACATTAATTGAAGCCCATTGAAGACGATTCTCACCCTGTGTTGATTGAAAATTTTCAATGTCTATCTTCCTCATTTGAAGTCGAATTTCAACATTTCTCCTATATTTGAATGAGTTTGCATCTAACTTTGTCAGATATCGTCGATTTACATTCATTGAAGCCCATTGAAGTCGATTCTCACTTTGTGTTGATTGAAAATTTTCAAAGTCTATCTTCCTCATTTGAAGTCGAATTTCAACATTTCTCATATATTTGAATGAGTTTGCATCTAACTTTCTCAGATATCGTTGATTTACATTAATTGAAGCCCATTGAAGTCGATTCTCACTTTGTGTTGATTGAAAATTTTCAAAGTCTATCTTCCTCATTTGAAGTCGAATTTTAACATTTCTCATATATTTGAATGAGTTTGCATCTAACTTTGTCAGATATCGTCAATTTACATTCATTGAAGCCCATTGAAGTCGATTCTCACTTTGTGTTGATTGAAAATTTTCAAAGTCTATCTTCCTCATTTGAAGTCGAATTTCAACATTTCTCATATATTTGAATGAGTTTGCATCTAACTTTGTCAGATATCGTCGATTTACATTCATTGAAGCCCATTGAAGTCGATTCTCACTTTGTGTTTATTGAAAATTTTCAAAGTCTATCTTCCTCATTTGAAGTCGAATTTCAACATTTCTCATATATTTGAATGAGTTTGCATCTAACTTTGTCAGATATCGTCGATTTACATTCATTGAAGCCCATTGAAGTCGATTCTCACTTTGTGTTGATTGAAAATTTCCAAAGTCTATCTTCCTCATTTGAAGTCGAATTTCAACATTTCTCATATATTTGAGTGAGTTCGCATCTGACTTTGTCAGATATCGTCGATTAACAACCATTGAAGCCCATTGAAGTCGATTGTCACTTTGTGTTTATTGAAAATTTTCAAAGTCTATCTTCCTCATTTGAAGTCGAATTTCAACATTTCTTATATATTTGAATGAGTTTGCATCTAACTTTTTCAGATATCGTCGATTTACATTCATTGAAGCCCATTGAAGTCGATTGTCACTTTGTGTTGATTGAAAATTTTCAGTCTATCTTCCTCATTTGAAGTCGAATTTCAACATTTATCATATATTTGAATGAGTTTGCATCTAACTTTGTCAGATATCGTCGATTTACATTAATTGAAGCCCATTGAAGACGATTCTCACTTTGTGTTGATTGAAAATTTTCAAAGTCTATCTTCCTCATTTGAAGTCGAATTTCAACATCTCTCATATATTTGAATGAGTTTGCATCTAACTTTGTCAGATATCGTCGATTTACATTCATTGAAGCCCATTGAAGTCGATTCTCACATTGTGTTGATTGAAAATTTCCAAAGTCTATCTTCCTCATTTGAAGTCGAATTTCAACATTTATCATATATTTGAATGAGTTTACATCTAACTTTGTCAGATATCGTCGATTCACATTAATTGAAGCCCATTGAAGACGATTCTCACCCTGTGTTGATTGAAAATTTTCAAAGTCTATCTTCCTCATTTGAAGTCGAATTTCAACATTTCTCCTATATTTGAATGAGTTTGCATCTAACTTTGTCAGATATCGTCGATTTACATTCATTGAAGCCCATTGAAGTCGATTCTCACTTTGTGTTGATTGAAAATTTTCAAAGTCTATCTTCCTCATTTGAAGTCGAATTTCAACATTTCTCATATATTTGAATGAGTTTGCATCTAACTTTCTCAGATATCGTTGATTTACATTAATTGAAGCCCATTGAAGTCGATTCTCACTTTGTGTTGATTGAAAATTTTCAAAGTCTATCTTCCTCATTTGAAGTCGAATTTTAACATTTCTCATATATTTGAATGAGTTTGCATCTAACTTTGTCAGATATCGTCAATTTACATTCATTGAAGCCCATTGAAGTCGATTCTCACTTTGTGTTGATTGAAAATTTTCAAAGTCTATCTTCCTCATTTGAAGTCGAATTTCAACATTTCTCATATATTTGAATGAGTTTGCATCTAACTTTGTCAGATATCGTCGATTTACATTCATTGAAGCCCATTGAAGTCGATTCTCACTTTGTGTTTATTGAAAATTTTCAAAGTCTATCTTCCTCATTTGAAGTCGAATTTCAACATTTCTCATATATTTGAATGAGTTTGCATCTAACTTTGTCAGATATCGTCGATTTACATTCATTGAAGCCCATTGAAGTCGATTCTCACTTTGTGTTGATTGAAAATTTCCAAAGTCTATCTTCCTCATTTGAAGTCGAATTTCAACATTTCTCATATATTTGAGTGAGTTCGCATCTGACTTTGTCAGATATCGTCGATTAACATCCATTGAAGCCCATTGAAGTCGATTGTCACTTTGTGTTGATTGAAAATTTTCAAAGTCTATCTTCCTCATTTGAAGTCGAATTTCAACATTTCTTATATATTTGAATGAGTTTGCATCTAACTTTTCCAGATATCGTCGATTTACATTCATTGAAGCCCATTGAAGTCGATTGTCACTTTGTGTTGATTGAAAATTTTCAGTCTATCTTCCTCATTTGAAGTCGAATTTCAACATTTCTCATATATTTGAATGAGTTTGCATCTAACTTTGTCAGATATCGTCGATTTACATTAATTGAAGCCCATTGAAGTCGATTCTCACTTTGTGTTGATTGAAAATTTTCAAAGTCTATCTTCCTTATTTGAAGTCGAATTTCAACATTTATCATATATTTGAATGAGTTTGCATCTAACTTTTTTAGATATCGTCGATTTACATTCATTGAAGCCCATTGAAGTCGATTCTCACTTTGTGTTGATTGAAAATTTTCAAAGTCTATCTTCCTCATTTGGTGTCGAATTTCAACATTTCTTATATATTTAAATTAGTTCGCATCTAACTTTATCAGATATCGTCGATTTACATTCATTGAAGCCGATTGAGGTCGATTCTCACTTTGTGTTGATTGAAAATTTTCAAAGTCTATCTTCCTTATTTGAAGTCGAATTTTAACATTTATCATATATTTGAATGAGTTTGCATCTAACTTTGTCAGATATCGTCGATTTACATTAATTGAAGCCCATTGAAGTCGATTCTCACTCTGTGTTGATTGAAAATTTTCAAAGTCTATCTTCCTCATTTGAAGTCGAATTTCAACATTTCTCATATATTTGAATGAGTTTGCATCTAACTTTGTCAGATATCGTCGATTTACATTCATTGAAGCCCATTGAAGTCGATTCTCACTTTGTGTTTATTGAAAATTTTCAAAGTCTATCTTCCTCATTTGAAGTCGAATTTCAACATTTCTCATATATTTGAATGAGTTTGCGTCTAACTTTGTCAGATATCGTCGATTTACATTCATTGAAGCCCATTGAAGACGATTCTCACCCTGTGTTGATTGAAAATTTTCAAAGTCTATCTTCCTCATTTGAAGTCGAATTTCAACATTTCTCCTATATTTGAATGAGTTTGCATCTAACTTTGTCAGATATCGTCGATTTACATTCATTGAAGCCCATTGAAGTCGATTCTCACTTTGTGTTGATTGAAAATTTTCAAAGTCTATCTTCCTCATTTGAAGTCGAATTTCAACATTTATCATATATTTGAATGAGTTTGCATCTAACTTTGTCAGATATCGTCGATTCACATTAATTGAAGCCCATTGAAGACGATTCTCACTTTGTGTTGATTGAAAATTTTCAAAGTCTATCTTCCTCATTTGAAGTCGAATTTCAACATTTCTCCTATATTTGAATGAGTTTGCATCTAACTTTGTCAGATATCGTCGATTTACATTCATTGAAGCCCATTGAAGTCGATTCTCACTTTGTGTTGATTGAAAATTTTCAAAGTCTATCTTCCTCATTTGAAGTCGAATTTCAACATTTCTCATATATTTGAATGAGTTTGCATCTAACTTTCTCAGATATCGTTGATTTACATTAATTGAAGCCCATTGAAGTCGATTCTCACTTTGTGTTTATTGAAAATTTTCAAAGTCTATCTTCCTCATTTGAAGTCGAATTTTAACATTTCTCATATATTTCAATGAGTTTGCATCTAACTTTGTCAGATATCGTCAATTTACATTCATTGAAGCCCATTGAAGTCGATTCTCACTTTGTGTTGATTGAAAATTTTCAAAGTCTATCTTCCTTATTTGAAGTCGAATTTCAACATTTATCATATATTTGAATGAGTTTGCATCTAACTTTTTTAGATATCGTCGATTTACATCCATTGAAGCCCATTGAAGTCGATTCTCACTTTGTGTTTATTGAAAATTTTCAAAGTCTATCTTCCTCATTTGAAGTCGAATTTCAACATTTCTCATATATTTGAATGAGTTTGCATCTAACTTTGTCAGATATCGTCGATTTACATTCATTGAAGCCCATTGAAGTCGATTCTCACTTTGTGTTGATTGAAAATTTTCAGTCTATCTTCCTCATTTGAAGTCGAATTTCAACATTTCTCATATATTTGAGTGAGTTCGCATCTGACTTTGTCAGATATCGTCGATTAACATCCATTGAAGCCCATTGAAGTCGATTGTCACTTTGTGTTGATTGAAAATTTTCAAAGTCTATCTTCCTCATTTGAAGTCGAATTTCAACATTTCTTATATATTTGAATGAGTTTGCATCTAACTTTTTCAGATATCGTCGATTTACATTCATTGAAGCCCATTGAAGTCGATTGTCACTTTGTGTTGATTGAAAATTTCAAGTCTATCTTCCTCATTTGAAGTCGAATTTCAACATTTCTCATATATTTGAATGAGTTTGCATCTAACTTTGTCAGATATCGTCGATTTACATTAATTGAAGCCCATTGAAGTCGATTCTCACTTTGTGTTGATTGAAAATTTTCAAAGTCTATCTTCCTTATTTGAAGTCGAATTTCAACATTTATCATATATTTGAATGAGTTTGCATCTAACTTTTTTAGATATCGTCGATTTACATTCATTGAAGCCCATTGAAGTCGATTCTCACTTTGTGTTGATTGAAAATTTTCAAAGTCTATCTTCCTCATTTGGTGTCGAATTTCAACATTTCTTATATATTTAAATTAGTTCGCATCTAACTTTATCAGATATCGTCGATTTACATTCATTGAAGCCGATTGAGGTCGATTCTCACTTTGTGTTGATTGAAAATTTTCAAAGTCTATCTTCCTCATTTGAAGTCGAATTTAACATTTCTCATATATTTGAATGAGTTTGCATCTAACTTTGTCAGATATCGTCGATTTACATTCATTGAAGCCCATTGAAGTCGATTCTCACTTTGTGTTTATTGAAAATTTTCAAAGTCTATCTTCCTCATTTGAAGTCGAATTTCAACATTTCTCATATATTTGAATGAGTTTGCGTCTAACTTTGTCAGATATCGTCGATTTACATTCATTGAAGCCCATTGAAGTCGATTCTCACTTTGTGTTGATTGAAAATTTTCAAAGTCTATCTTCCTCATTTGAAGTCGAATTTTAACATTTCTCATATATTTGAATGAGTTTGCATCTAACTTTGTCAGATATCGTCAATTTACATTCATTGAAGCCCATTGAAGTCGATTCTCACTTTGTGTTGATTGAAAATTTTCAAAGTCTATCTTCCTCATTTGAAGTCGAATTTCAACATTTCTCATATATTTGAATGAGTTTGCATCTAACTTTGTCAGATATCGTCGATTTACATTCATTGAAGCCCATTGAAGTCGATTCTCACTTTGTGTTTATTGAAAATTTTCAAAGTCTATCTTCCTCATTTGAAGTCGAATTTCAACATTTCTCATATATTTGAATGAGTTTGCATCTAACTTTGTCAGATATCGTCGATTTACATTCATTGAAGCCCATTGAAGTCGATTCTCACTTTGTGTTGATTGAAAATTTCCAAAGTCTATCTTCCTCATTTGAAGTCCAATTTCAACATTTCTCCTATATTTGAATGAGTTTGCATCTAACTTTGTCAGATATCGTCGATTTACATTCATTGAAGCCCATTGAAGTCGATTCTCACTTTGTGTTGATTGAAAATTTTCAAAGTCTATCTTCCTCATTTGAAGTCGAATTTCAACATTTCTCATATATTTGAATGAGTTTGCATCTAACTTTCTCAGATATCGTTGATTTACATTAATTGAAGCCCATTGAAGTCGATTCTCACTTTGTGTTGATTGAAAATTTTCAAAGTCTATCTTCCTCATTTGAAGTCGAATTTTAACATTTCTCATATATTTGAATGAGTTTGCATCTAACTTTGTCAGATATCGTCAATTTACATTCATTGAAGCCCATTGAAGTCGATTCTCACTTTGTGTTGATTGAAAATTTTCAAAGTCTATCTTCCTCATTTGAAGTCGAATTTCAACATTTCTCATATATTTGAATGAGTTTGCATCTAACTTTGTCAGATATCGTCGATTTACATTCATTGAAGCCCATTGAAGTCGATTCTCACTTTGTGTTTATTGAAAATTTTCAAAGTCTATCTTCCTCATTTGAAGTCGAATTTCAACATTTCTCATATATTTGAATGAGTTTGCATCTAACTTTGTCAGATATCGTCGATTTACATTCATTGAAGCCCATTGAAGTCGATTCTCACTTTGTGTTGATTGAAAATTTCCAAAGTCTATCTTCCTCATTTGAAGTCGAATTTCAACATTTCTCATATATTTGAGTGAGTTCGCATCTGACTTTGTCAGATATCGTCGATTAACATCCATTGAAGCCCATTGAAGTCGATTGTCACTTTGTGTTGATTGAAAATTTTCAAAGTCTATCTTCCTCATTTGAAGTCGAATTTCAACATTTCTTATATATTTGAATGAGTTTGCATCTAACTTTTTCAGATATCGTCGATTTACATTCATTGAAGCCCATTGAAGTCGATTGTCACTTTGTGTTGATTGAAAATTTTCAGTCTATCTTCCTCATTTGAAGTCGAATTTCAACATTTCTCATATATTTGAATGAGTTTGCATCTAACTTTGTCAGATATCGTCGATTTACATTAATTGAAGCCCATTGAAGTCGATTCTCACTTTGTGTTGATTGAGAATTTTCAAAGTCTATCTTCCTTATTTGAAGTCGAATTTCAACATTTATCATATATTTGAATGAGTTTGCATCTAACTTTTTTAGATATCGTCGATTTACATTCATTGAAGCCCATTGAAGTCGATTCTCACTTTGTGTTGATTGAAAATTTTCAAAGTCTATCTTCCTCATTTGGTGTCGAATTTCAACATTTCTTATATATTTAAATTAGTTCGCATCTAACTTTATCAGATATCGTCGATTTACATTCATTGAAGCCGATTGAGGTCGATTCTCACTTTGTGTTGATTGAAAATTTTCAAAGTCTATCTTCCTTATTTGAAGTCGAACTTTAACATTTATCATATATTTGAATGAGTTTGCATCTAACTTTGTCAGATATCGTCGATTTACATTAATTGAAGCCCATTGAAGTCGATTCTCACTCTGTGTTGATTGAAAATTTTCAAAGTCTATCTTCCTCATTTGAAGTCGAATTTCAACATTTCTCATATATTTGAATGAGTTTGCATCTAACTTTGTCAGATATCGTCGATTTACATTCATTGAAGCCCATTGAAGTCGATTCTCACTTTGTGTTTATTGAAAATTTTCAAAGTCTATCTTCCTCATTTGAAGTCGAATTTCAACATTTCTCATATATTTGAATGAGTTTGCGTCTAACTTTGTCAGATATCGTCGATTTACATTCATTGAAGCCCATTGAAGACGATTCTCACCCTGTGTTGATTGAAAATTTTCAAAGTCTATCTTCCTCATTTGAAGTCGAATTTCAACATTTATCATATATTTGAATGAGTTTGCATCTAACTTTTTTAGATATCGTCGATTTACATTCATTGAAGCCCATTGAAGTCGATTCTCACTTTGTGTTGATTGAAAATTTTCAAAGTCTATCTTCCTCATTTGGTGTCGAATTTCAACATTTCTTATATATTTAAATTAGTTCGCATCTAACTTTATCAGATATCGTCGATTTACATTCATTGAAGCCGATTGAGGTCGATTCTCACTTTGTGTTGATTGAAAATTTTCAAAGTCTATCTTCCTTATTTGAAGTCGAACTTTAACATTTATCATATATTTGAATGAGTTTGCATCTAACTTTGTCAGATATCGTCGATTTACATTAATTGAAGCCCATTGAAGTCGATTCTCACTCTGTGTTGATTGAAAATTTTCAAAGTCTATCTTCCTCATTTGAAGTCGAATTTCAACATTTCTCATATATTTGAATGAGTTTGCATCTAACTTTGTCAGATATCGTCGATTTACATTCATTGAAGCCCATTGAAGTCGATTCTCACTTTGTGTTTATTGAAAATTTTCAAAGTCTATCTTCCTCATTTGAAGTCGAATTTCAACATTTCTCATATATTTGAATGAGTTTGCGTCTAACTTTGTCAGATATCGTCGATTTACATTCATTGAAGCCCATTGAAGACGATTCTCACCCTGTGTTGATTGAAAATTTTCAAAGTCTATCTTCCTCATTTGAAGTCGAATTTCAACATTTCTCCTATATTTGAATGAGTTTGCATCTAACTTTGTCAGATATCGTCGATTTACATTCATTGAAGCCCATTGAAGTCGATTCTCACTTTGTGTTGATTGAAAATTTTCAAAGTCTATCTTCCTCATTTGAAGTCGAATTTCAACATTTATCATATATTTGAATGAGTTTGCATCTAACTTTGTCAGATATCGTCGATTCACATTAATTGAAGCCCATTGAAGACGATTCTCACTTTGTGTTGATTGAAAATTTTCAAAGTCTATCTTCCTCATTTGAAGTCGAATTTCAACATTTCTCCTATATTTGAATGAGTTTGCATCTAACTTTGTCAGATATCGTCGATTTACATTCATTGAAGCCCATTGAAGTCGATTCTCACTTTGTGTTGATTGAAAATTTTCAAAGTCTATCTTCCTCATTTGAAGTCGAATTTCAACATTTCTCATATATTTGAATGAGTTTGCATCTAACTTTCTCAGATATCGTTGATTTACATTAATTGAAGCCCATTGAAGTCGATTCTCACTTTGTGTTTATTGAAAATATTCAAAGTCTATCTTCCTCATTTGAAGTCGAATTTTAACATTTCTCATATATTTGAATGAGTTTGCATCTAACTTTGTCAGATATCGTCAATTTACATTCATTGAAGCCCATTGAAGTCGATTCTCACTTTGTGTTGATTGAAAATTTTCAAAGTCTATCTTCCTCATTTGAAGTCGAATTTCAACATTTCTCATATATTTGAATGAGTTTGCATCTAACTTTGTCAGATATCGTCGATTTACATCCATTGAAGCCCATTGAAGTCGATTCTCACTTTGTGTTTATTGAAAATTTTCAAAGTCTATCTTCCTCATTTGAAGTCGAATTTCAACATTTCTCATATATTTGAATGAGTTTGCATCTAACTTTGTCAGATATCGTCGATTTACATTCATTGAAGCCCATTGAAGTCGATTCTCACTTTGTGTTGATTGAAAATTTTCAGTCTATCTTCCTCATTTGAAGTCGAATTTCAACATTTCTCATATATTTGAGTGAGTTCGCATCTGACTTTGTCAGATATCGTCGATTAACATCCATTGAAGCCCATTGAAGTCGATTGTCACTTTGTGTTGATTGAAAATTTTCAAAGTCTATCTTCCTCATTTGAAGTCGAATTTCAACATTTCTTATATATTTGAATGAGTTTGCATCTAACTTTTTCAGATATCGTCGATTTACATTCATTGAAGCCCATTGAAGTCGATTGTCACTTTGTGTTGATTGAAAATTTTCAGTCTATCTTCCTCATTTGAAGTCGAATTTCAACATTTCTCATATATTTGAATGAGTTTGCATCTAACTTTGTCAGATATCGTCGATTTACATTAATTGAAGCCCATTGAAGTCGATTCTCACTTTGTGTTGATTGAAAATTTTCAAAGTCTATCTTCCTTATTTGAAGTCGAATTTCAACATTTATCATATATTTGAATGAGTTTGCATCTAACTTTTTTAGATATCGTCGATTTACATTCATTGAAGCCCATTGAAGTCGATTCTCACTTTGTGTTGATTGAAAATTTTCAAAGTCTATCTTCCTCATTTGGTGTCGAATTTCAACATTTCTTATATATTTAAATTAGTTCGCATCTAACTTTATCAGATATCGTCGATTTACATTCATTGAAGCCGATTGAGGTCGATTCTCACTTTGTGTTGATTGAAAATTTTCAAAGTCTATCTTCCTTATTTGAAGTCGAATTTTAACATTTATCATATATTTGAATGAGTTTGCATCTAACTTTGTCAGATATCGTCGATTTACATTAATTGAAGCCCATTGAAGTCGATTCTCACTCTGTGTTGATTGAAAATTTTCAAAGTCTATCTTCCTCATTTGAAGTCGAATTTCAACATTTCTCATATATTTGAATGAGTTTGCATCTAACTTTGTCAGATATCGTCGATTTACATTCATTGAAGCCCATTGAAGTCGATTCTCACTTTGTGTTTATTGAAAATTTTCAAAGTCTATCTTCCTCATTTGAAGTCGAATTTCAACATTTCTCATATATTTGAATGAGTTTGCGTCTAACTTTGTCAGATATCGTCGATTTACATTCATTGAAGCCCATTGAAGTCGATTCTCACTTTGTGTTGATTGAAAATTTCCAAAGTCTATCTTCCTCATTTGAAGTCGAATTTCTACATTTCTCATATATTTGAGTGAGTTCGCATCTGACTTTGTCAGATATCGTCGATTAACATCCATTGAAGCCCATTGAAGTCGATTGTCACTTTGTGTTGATTGAAAATTTTCAAAGTCTATCTTCCTCATTTGAAGTCGAATTTCAACATTTCTTATATATTTGAATGAGTTTGCATCAAACTTTTTCAGATATTGTCGATTTACATTCATTGAAGCCCATTGAAGTCGATTGTCACTTTGTGTTGATTGAAAATTTTCAGTCTATCTTCCTCATTTGAAGTCGAATTTCAACATTTCTCATATATTTGAATGAGTTTGCATCTAACTTTGTCAGATATCGTCGATTTACATTAATTGAAGCCCATTGAAGTCGATTCTCACTTTGTGTTGATTGAAAATTTTCAAAGTCTATCTTCCTTATTTGAAGTCGAATTTCAACATTTATCATATATTTGAATGAGTTTGCATCTAACTTTTGTAGATATCGTCGATTTACATTCATTGAAGCCCATTGAAGTCGATTCTCACTTTGTGTTGATTGAAAATTTTCAAAGTCTATCTTCCTCATTTGGTGTCGAATTTCAACATTTCTTATATATTTAAATTAGTTCGCATCTAACTTTATCAGATATCGTCGATTTACATTCATTGAAGCCGATTGAGGTCGATTCTCACTTTGTGTTGATTGAAAATTTTCAAAGTCTATCTTCCTTATTTGAAGTCGAATTTTAACATTTATCATATATTTGAATGAGTTTGCATCTAACTTTGTCAGATATCGTCGATTTACATTAATTGAAGCCCATTGAAGTCGATTCTCACTCTGTGTTGATTGAAAATTTTCAAAGTCTATCTTCCTCATTTGAAGTCGAATTTCAACATTTCTCATATATTTGAATGAGTTTGCATCTAACTTTGTCAGATATCATCGATTTACATTAATTGAAGCCCATTGAAGTCGATTCTCACTTTGTGTTGATTGAAAATTTTCAAAGTCTATCTTCCTCATTTGAAGTCGAATTTCAACATTTCTCATATATTTGAATGAGTTTGCATCTAACATTGTCAGATATCGTCGATTTACATTAATTGAAGCCCATTGAAGTCGATTCTCACTTTGTGTTGATTGAAAATTTTCAAAATCTATCTTCCTCATTTGAAGTCGAATTTCAACATTTCTCATATATTTGAATGAGTTTGCATCTAACTTTGTCAGATATCGTCGATTTACATTCATTGAAGCCCATTGAAGTCGATTCTCACTTTGTGTTGATTAAAAATTTTCAAAGTCTATCTTCCTCATTTGAAGTCGAAATTCAACATTTCTCATATATTTGAATGAGTTTGCATCTAACTTTGTCAGATATCGTCGATTTACATTAATTGAAGCCCATTGAAGTCGATTCTCACTTTGTGTTGATTGAAAATTTTCAAAGTCTATCTTCCTCATTTGAAGTCGAATTTCAACATTTCTCATATATTTGAGTGAGTTCGCATCTGACTTTGTCAGATATCGTCAATTTACATTCATTGAAGCCCATTGAAGTCGATTCTCACTTTGTGTTTATTGAAAATTTTCAAAGTCTATCTTCCTCATTTGAAGTCGAATTTCAACATTTCTCATATATTTGAATGAGTTTGCATCTAACTTTGTCAGATATCGTCGATTTACATTCATTGAAGCCCATTGAAGTCGATTCTCACTTTGTGTTGATTGAAAATTTCCAAAGTCTATCTTCCTCATTTGAAGTCGAATTTCAACATTTCTCATATATTTGAGTGAGTTCGCATCTGACTTTGTCAGATATCGTCGATTAACATCCATTGAAGCCCATTGAAGTCGATTGTCACTTTGTGTTTATTAAAAATTTTCAAAGTCTATCTTCCTCATTTGAAGTCGAATTTCAACATTTCTCATATATTTGAATGAGTTTGCATCTAACTTTGTCAGATATCGTCGATTTACATTAATTGAAGCCCATTGAAGTCGATTCTCACTTTGTGTTGATTGAAAATTTTCAAAGTCTATCTTCCTCATTTGAAGTCGAATTTCAACATTTCTCATATATTTGAATGAGTTTGCATCTAACATTGTCAGATATCGTCGATTTACATTAATTGAAGCCCATTGAAGTCGATTCTCACTTTGTGTTGATTGAAAATTTTCAAAATCTATCTTCCTCATTTGAAGTCGAATTTCAACATTTCTCATATATTTGAATGAGTTTGCATCTAACTTTGTCAGATATCGTCGATTTACATTCATTGAAGCCCATTGAAGTCGATTCTCACTTTGTGTTGATTAAAAATTTTCAAAGTCTATCTTCCTCATTTGGTGTCGAATTTCAACATTTCTTATATATTTAAATTAGTTCGCATCTAACTTTATCAGATATCGTCGATTTACATTCATTGAAGCCGATTGAGGTCGATTCTCACTTTGTGTTGATTGAAAATTTTCAAAGTCTATCTTCCTTATTTGAAGTCGAATTTTAACATTTATCATATATTTGAATGAGTTTGCATCTAACTTTGTCAGATATCGTCGATTTACATTAATTGAAGCCCATTGAAGTCGATTCTCACTCTGTGTTGATTGAAAATTTTCAAAGTCTATCTTCCTCATTTGAAGTCGAATTTCAACATTTCTCATATATTTGAATGAGTTTGCATCTAACTTTGTCAGATATCGTCGATTTACATTCATTGAAGCCCATTGAAGTCGATTCTCACTTTGTGTTTATTGAAAATTTTCAAAGTCTATCTTCCTCATTTGAAGTCGAATTTCAACATTTCTCATATATTTGAATGAGTTTGCGTCTAACTTTGTCAGATATCGTCGATTTACATTCATTGAAGCCCATTGAAGTCGATTCTCACTTTGTGTTGATTGAAAATTTCCAAAGTCTATCTTCCTCATTTGAAGTCGAATTTCTACATTTCTCATATATTTGAGTGAGTTCGCATCTGACTTTGTCAGATATCGTCGATTAACATCCATTGAAGCCCATTGAAGTCGATTGTCACTTTGTGTTGATTGAAAATTTTCAAAGTCTATCTTCCTCATTTGAAGTCGAATTTCAACATTTCTTATATATTTGAATGAGTTTGCATCTAACTTTTTCAGATATTGTCGATTTACATTCATTGAAGCCCATTGAAGTCGATTGTCACTTTGTGTTGATTGAAAATTTTCAGTCTATCTTCCTCATTTGAAGTCGAATTTCAACATTTCTCATATATTTGAATGAGTTTGCATCTAACTTTGTCAGATATCGTCGATTTACATTAATTGAAGCCCATTGAAGTCGATTCTCACTTTGTGTTGATTGAAAATTTTCAAAGTCTATCTTCCTTATTTGAAGTCGAATTTCAACATTTATCATATATTTGAATGAGTTTGCATCTAACTTTTTTAGATATCGTCGATTTACATTCATTGAAGCCCATTGAAGTCGATTCTCACTTTGTGTTGATTGAAAATTTTCAAAGTCTATCTTCCTCATTTGGTGTCGAATTTCAACATTTCTTATATATTTAAATTAGTTCGCATCTAACTTTATCAGATATCGTCGATTTACATTCATTGAAGCCGATTGAGGTCGATTCTCACTTTGTGTTGATTGAAAATTTTCAAAGTCTATCTTCCTTATTTGAAGTCGAATTTTAACATTTATCATATATTTGAATGAGTTTGCATCTAACTTTGTCAGATATCGTCGATTTACATTAATTGAAGCCCATTGAAGTCGATTCTCACTCTGTGTTGATTGAAAATTTTCAAAGTCTATCTTCCTCATTTGAAGTCGAATTTCAACATTTCTCATATATTTGAATGAGTTTGCATCTAACTTTGTCAGATATCATCGATTTACATTAATTGAAGCCCATTGAAGTCGATTCTCACTTTGTGTTGATTGAAAATTTTCAAAGTCTATCTTCCTCATTTGAAGTCGAATTTCAACATTTCTCATATATTTGAATGAGTTTGCATCTAACATTGTCAGATATCGTCGATTTACATTAATTGAAGCCCATTGAAGTCGATTCTCACTTTGTGTTGATTGAAAATTTTCAAAATCTATCTTCCTCATTTGAAGTCGAATTTCAACATTTCTCATATATTTGAATGAGTTTGCATCTAACTTTGTCAGATATCGTCGATTTACATTCATTGAAGCCCATTGAAGTCGATTCTCACTTTGTGTTGATTAAAAATTTTCAAAGTCTATCTTCCTCATTTGAAGTCGAAATTCAACATTTCTCATATATTTGAATGAGTTTGCATCTAACTTTGTCAGATATCGTCGATTTACATTAATTGAAGCCCATTGAAGTCGATTCTCACTTTGTGTTGATTGAAAATTTTCAAAGTCTATCTTCCTCATTTGAAGTCGAATTTCAACATTTCTCATATATTTGAGTGAGTTCGCATCAGACTTTGTCAGATATCGTCAATTTACATTCATTGAAGCCCATTGAAGTCGATTCTCACTTTGTGTTTATTGAAAATTTTCAAAGTCTATCTTCCTCATTTGAAGTCGAATTTCAACATTTCTCATATATTTGAATGAGTTTGCATCTAACTTTGTCAGATATCGTCGATTTACATTCATTGAAGCCCATTGAAGTCGATTCTCACTTTGTGTTGATTGAAAATTTCCAAAGTCTATCTTCCTCATTTGAAGTCGAATTTCAACATTTCTCATATATTTGAGTGAGTTCGCATCTGACTTTGTCAGATATCGTCGATTAACATCCATTGAAGCCCATTGAAGTCGATTGTCACTTTGTGTTTATTAAAAATTTTCAAAGTCTATCTTCCTCATTTGAAGTCGAATTTCAACATTTCTCATATATTTGAATGAGTTTGCATCTAACTTTGTCAGATATCGTCGATTTACATTAATTGAAGCCCATTGAAGTCGATTCTCACTTTGTGTTGATTGAAAATTTTCAAAGTCTATCTTCCTCATTTGAAGTCGAATTTCAACATTTCTCATATATTTGAATGAGTTTGCATCTAACATTGTCAGATATCGTCGATTTACATTAATTGAAGCCCATTGAAGTCGATTCTCACTTTGTGTTGATTGAAAATTTTCAAAATCTATCTTCCTCATTTGAAGTCGAATTTCAACATTTCTCATATATTTGAATGAGTTTGCATCTAACTTTGTCAGATATCGTCGATTTACATTCATTGAAGCCCATTGAAGTCGATTCTCACTTTGTGTTGATTAAAAATTTTCAAAGTCTATCTTCCTCATTTGAAGTCGAATTTCAACATTTCTCATATATTTGAGTGAGTTCGCATCTGACTTTGTCAGATATCGTCGATTTACATTAATTGAAGCCCATTGAAGTCGATTCTCACTTTGTGTTGATTGAAAATTTTCAAAGTCTATCTTCCTCATTTGAAGTCGAATTTCAACATTTCTCATATATTTGAATGAGTTTGCATCTAACTTTGTCAGATATCGTCGATTTACATTCATTGAAGCCCATTGAAGTCGATTCTCACTTTGTGTTGATTGAAAATTTCCAAAGTCTATCTTCCTCATTTGAAGTCGAATTTCAACATTTCTCATATATTTGAGTGAGTTCGCATCTGACTTTGTCAGATATCGTCGATTAACATCCATTGAAGCCCATTGAAGTCGATTGTCACTTTGTGTTTATTAAAAATTTTCAAAGTTTATCTTCCTCATTTGAAGTCGAATTTCAACATTTCTTATATATTTGAATGAGTTTGCATCTAACTTTTTCAGATATCGTCGATTTACATTCATTGAAGCCCATTGAAGTCGATTGTCACTTTGTGTTGATTGAAAATTTTCAGTCTATCTTCCTCATTTGAAGTCGAATTTCAACATTTCTCATATATTTGAATGAGTTTGCATCTAACTTTGTCAGATATCGTCGATTTACATTAATTGAAGCCCATTGAAGTCGATTCTCACTTTGTGTTGATTGAAAATTTTCAAAGTCTATCTTCCTTATTTGAAGTCGAATTTCAACATTTATCATATATTTAAATGAGTTTGCATCTAACTTTTTCAGATATCGTCGATTTACATTCATTGAAGCCCATTGAAGTCGATTCTCACTTTGTGTTGATTGAAAATTTTCAAAGTCTATCTTCCTCATTTGGTGTCGAATTTCAACATTTCTTATATATTTAAATGAGTTCGCATCTAACTTTATCAGATATCGTCGATTTACATTCATTGAAGCCGATTGAGGTCTATTTTCACTCTGTGTTGATTGAAAATTTTCAAAGTCTATCTTCCTCATTTGAAGTCGAATTTCAACATTTCTCATATATTTGAATGAGTTTGCATCTAACTTTGTCAGATATCGTCGATTTACATTAATTGAAGCCCATTGAAGTCGATTCTCACTTTGTGTTGATTGAAAATTTTCAAAGTCTATCTTCCTCATTTGAAGTCGAATTTCAACATTTCTCATATATTTGAATGAGTTTGCATCTAACATTGTCAGATATCGTCGATTTACATTAATTGAAGCCCATTGAAGTCTATTCTCACTTTGTGTTGATTGAAAATTTTCAAAATCTATCTTCCTCATTTGAAGTCGAATTTCAACATTTCTCATATATTTGAATGAGTTTGCATCTAACTTTGTCAGATATCGTCGATTTACATTCATTGAAGCCCATTGAAGTCGATTCTCACTTTGTGTTGATTGAAAATTTTCAAAGTCTATCTTCCTCATTTGAAGTCGAATTTCAACATTTCTCATATATTCGAATGAGTTTGCATCTAACTTTGTCAGATATCGTCGATTTACATTAATTGAAGCCCATTGAAGTCGATTCTCACTTTGTGTTGATTGAAAATTTTCAAAGTCTATCTTCCTCATTTGAAGTCGAATTTCAACATTTATCATATATTTGAATTAGTTTGCATCTAACTTTGTCAGATATCGTCGATTTACATTGATTGATGCCCATTGAAGTCGCTTCTCACTTTGTGTTGATTGAAAATTTTCAAAGTCTATCTTCCTCATTTGAAGTCGGATTTCAACATTTCTCATATATTTGAATGAGTTTGCATCTAACTCTGTCAGATATCGTCGATTTACATTCATTGAAGCCCATTGAAGTCGATTCTCACTTTGTGTTGATTGAAAATTTTCAAAGTCTATCTTCCTCATTTGAAGTCGAATTTCAACATTTCTCATATATTTGAATGAGTTTGCATCTAACTTTGTCAGATATCGTCGATTTACATTAATTGAAGCCCATTGAAGTCGATTCTCACTTTGTGTTGATTGAAAATTTTCAAAGTCTATCTTCCTCATTTGAAGTCGAATTTCAACATTTATCATATATTTGAATGAGTTTGCATCTAACTTTGTCAGATATCGTCGATTTACATTAATTGAAGCCTATTGAAGTCGATTCTCACTTTGTGTTGATTGAAAATTTTCAAAGTCTATCTTCCTCATTTGAAGTCGAATTTCAAGATTTCTCATATATTTGAATGAGTTTGCATCTAACTTTGTCAGATATCGTCGATTTACAATAATTGAAGCCCATTGAAGTCGATTCTCACTTTGTGTTGATTGAAAATTTTCAAAGTCTATCTTCCTCATTTGAAGTCGAATTTCAACATTTATCATATATTTGAATGAGTTTGCATCTATCTTTGTCAGATATCGTCGATTTACATTAATTGAAGCCCATTGAAGTCGATTCTCACTTTGTGTTGATTGAAAATTTTCAACGTCTATCTCCTCATTTGAAGTCGGATTTCAACATTTCTCATATATTTGAATGAGTTTGCATCTAACTTTGTCAGATATTGTCGATTTACATTCATTGAAGCCCATTGAAGTCGATTCTCACTTTGTGTTGATTGAAAATTTTCAAAGTCTATCTTCCTCATTTGAAGTCGAATTTCAACATTTCTCATATATTTGAATGAGTTTGCATCTAACTTTGTCAGATATCGTCGATTTACATTAATTGAAGCCCATTGAAGTCGATTCTCACTTTGTGTTGATTGAAAATTTTCAAAGTCTATCTTCCTCATTTGAAGTCGAATTTTAATATTTCTCATATATTTGAATGAGTTTGCATCTAACTTTGTCAGATATCGTCAATTTACATTTATTGAAGCCCATTGAAGTCGATTCTCACTTTGTGTTGATTGAAAATTTTCAAAGTCTATCTTCCTCATTTGGTGTCGAATTTCAACATTTCTTATATATTTAAATGAGTTCGCATCTAACTTTATCAGATATCGTCGATTTACATTCATTGAAGCCCATTGAGGTCGATTGTCACTTCGTGTTTATTGAAAATTTTCAAAGTCTGTCTTCCTCATTTGAAGTTGAATTTCAACATTTCTCATATATTTGAATGAGTTTGCATCTAACTTTGTCAGATATCGTCGATTTACATTAATTGAAGCCCATTGAAGTCGATTCTCACTTTGTGTTGATTGAAAATTTTCAAAGTCTATCTTCCTCATTTGAAGTCGAATTTTAACATTTCTCATATATTTGAATGAGTTTGCATCTAACTTTGTCAGATATCGTCAATTTACATTCATTGAAGCCCATTGAAGTCGATTCTCACTTTGTGTTGATTGAAAATTTTCAAAGTCTATCTTCCTCATTTGAAGTCGAATTTTAACATTTCTCATATATTTGAATGAGTTTGCATCTAACTTTGTCAGATATCGTCAATTTACATTCATTGAAGCCCATTGAAGTCGATTCTCACTTTGTGTTGATTGAAAATTTTCAAAGTCTATCTTCCTCATTTGAAGTCGAATTTCAACATTTCTCATATATTTGAATGAGTTTGCATCTAACTTTGTCAGATATCGTCGATTTACATTCATTGAAGCCCATTGAAGTCGATTCTCACTTTGTGTTGATTGAAAATTTTCAAAGTTTATCTTCCTCATTTGAAGTCGAATTTCAACATTTCTCATATATTTGAATGAGTTTGCATCTAACTTTTTCAGATATCGTCGATTTACATTCATTGAAGCCCATTGAAGTCGATTCTCACTTTGTGTTGATTGAAAATTTTCAAAGTCTATCTTCCTCATTTGGTGTCGTATTTCAACATTTCTTATATATTTAAATGAGTTCGCATCTAACTTTATCAGATATCGTCGATTTACATTCATTGAAGCCCATTGAGGTCGATTTTCACTTTGTGTTTATTGAAAATTTTCAGTCTATCTTGCTCATTTGAAGTCGAATTTCAACATTTCTCATATATTTGAATGAGTTTGCATCTAACTTTTTCAGATATCGTCGATTTACATTCATTAAAGCCCATTGAAGTCGATTCTCACTTTGTGTTGATTGAAAATTTTCAAAGTCTATCTTCCTCATTTGGTGTCGTATTTCAACATTTCTTATATATTTAAATGAGTTCGCATCTAACTTTATCAGATATCGTCGATTTACATTCATTGAAGCCCATTGAGGTCGATTTTCACTTTGTGTTTATTGAAAATTTTCAGTCTATCTTCCTCATTTGAAGTCGAATTTCAACATTTCTTATATATTTGAATGAGTTCGCATCTAACTTTTTCAGATATCGTCGATTTACATTCATTGAGCCCATTGGGGTCGATTGTCACTTTGTGTTGATTGAAAATTTTCAGTCTATCTTCCTCATTTGAAGTCGAATTTCAACATTTCTCATATATTTGAATGAGTTTGCATCTAACTTTGTCAGATATCGTCGATTTACATTAATTGAAGCCCACTGAAGTCGATTCTCACTTTGTGTTGATTGAAAATTTTCAAAGTCTATCTTCCTAATTTGAAGTCGAATTTCAACATTTCTCATATATTCGAGGGAGTTTGCATCAAACTTTGTCAGATATCGTCGATTAACTTTCATTGAAGCCCATTGAGGTCAATTGTCACTTTGTGTTGATTGAAAATTTTCAAAGTCTATCTTCCTAATTTGAAGTCGAATTTCAACATTTCTCATATATTCGAGGGAGTTTGCATCTAACTTTGTCAGATATCGTCGATTAACTTCCATTGAAGCCCATTGAGGTCAACTGTCACTATGTTGATTGAAAATTTTCAAAGTCTATCTTCCTAATTTGAAGTCGAATTTCAACATTTCTTATATATTTGAGAGAGTTTGCATCTAACTTTGTCAGATATCGTCGATAAACTTCCATTGTAGCCCATTGAGGTCAACTGTCACTTTGTGTTGATTGAAAATTTTCGAAGGCTATCTTCCTAATTTGAAGTGGAATTTCAACATTTCTCATATATTTGAGAGAGTTTGCATCTAACTTTGTCAGATATGGGCGATTAACATCCATTGAAGCCCATTGAGGTCAACTGTCACTTTGTGTTGATTGAAAATTTTCAAAGTCTATCTTCCTAATTTGAAGTCGAATTTCAACATCTCTTATATATTTGAGTGAGTTCGCATCTAACTTTGTCAGATATAGGCGATTAACTTCCATTGAAGCCCATTGAGGTCAACTGTCACTTTGTGTTGATTGAAAATTTTCAAAGTCTATCTTCCTAATTTGGAGTGGAATTTCAACATTTCTCATATATTTGAGTGAGTTTGCATCTAACTTTGTCAGATATGGGCGATTAACATCCATTGAAGCCAATTGTGGTCGACTGTCACTTTGTGTTGATTGAAAATTTTCAAAGTCTATCTTCCTAATTTGAAGTCGAATTTCAACATTTCTTATATATTTGAGTGAGTTTGCATCTAACTTTGTCAGATATAGGCGATTAACTTCCATTGAAGCCCATTGAGGTCAACTGTCACTTTGTGTTGATTGAAAATTTTCGAAGTCTATCTTCCTAATTTGAAGTCGAATTTCAACATTTCTTATATATTTGAGTGAGTTTGCATCTAACTTTGTCAGATATCGTCGATTAACATCCACTGAAGCCAATTGAGGTCGACTGTCACTTTGAGTTGATTGAAAATTTTCAAAGTCTATCTTCCTAATTTGAAGTCGAATTTCAACATTTCTCATATATTTGAGTGAGTTTGCATCTAAGTTTGTCAGATATGGGCGATTAACATCCATTGAAGCCCATTGAGGTAAACTGTCACTTTGTGTTGATTGAAAATTTTCGAAGTCTATCTTCCTAATTTGAAGTCGAATTTCAACATTTCTCATATATTTGAGTGAGTTTGCATCTAACTTTGTCAGATATGGGCGATTAACATCCATTGAAGCCCATTGAGGTCAACTGTCACTTTGTGTTGATTGAAAATTTTCGAAGTCTATCTTCCTAATTTGAAGTCGAATTTCAACATCTCTTATATATTTGAGTGAGTTCGCATCTAACTTTGTCCGATATCGTCGATTAACATCCATTGAAGTCCATTGAGGTAAACTGTCACTTTGTGTTGATTGAAAATTTTCGAAGTCTATCTTCCTAGATTGAAGTCGAATTTCAACATTTCTTATATATTTGAGTGAGTTTGCATCTAACTTTGTCAGATATAGGCGATTAACTTCCATTGAAGCCCATTGAGGTCAACTGTCACTTTGTGTTGATTGAAAATTTTCAAAGTCTATCTTCCTAATTTGAAGTCGAATTTCAACATTTCTTATATATTTGAGTGAGTTCGCATCTAACTTTGTCCGATATCGTCGATTAACATCCATTGAAGTCCATTGAGGTCGATTGTCACTTTGTGTTGATTAAAAATTTTCAAAGTCTATCTTCCTAATTTGAAGTGGAATTTCAACATTTCTCATATATTTGAGAGAGTTTGCATCTAACTTTGTCAGATATGGGCGATTAACATCCATTGAAGCCCATTGAGGTCAACTGTCACTTTGTGTTGATTGAATATTTTCAAAGTCTATCTTCCTAATTTGAAGTCGAATTTCAACATTTCTCATATATTTGAGGGAGTTTGCATCTAACTTTGTCAGATATCGTCGATTAACATCCACTGAAGCCAATTGAGGTCGACAGTCACTTTGTGTTGATTGAAAATTTTCGAAGTCTATCTTCCTAATTTGAAGTCGAATTTCAAAATCTCTTATATATTTGAGTGAGTTCGCATCTAACTTTGTCAGATATCGTCGATTAACATCCATTGAAGTCCATTGAGGTCGATTGTCACTTTGTGTTGATTAAAAATTTTCAAAGTCTATCTTCCTAATTTGAAGTGGAATTTCAACATTTCTTATATATTTGAGAGAGTTTGCATCTAACTTTGACAGATATCGTCGATTAACATCCATTGAAGCCCATTGAGGTCGACTGTCACTTTGTGTTGATTGAAAATTTTCAAAGTCTATCTTCCTAATTTGAAGTCGAATTTCAACATTTCTCATATATTTGAGTGAGTTCGCATCTAACTTTGTCAGATATCGTCGATTAACATCCACTGAAGCCCATTGAGGTCGTCTGTCACTTTGGATTGATTGAAAATTTTTAAAGTCTATCTTCCTAATTTGAAGTCGAATTTCAACATCTCTTATATATTTGAGTGAGTTCGCATCTAACTTTGTCCGATATCGTCGATTAACATCCATTGAAGTCCATTGAGGTCGATTGTCACTTTGTGTTGATTAAAAATTTTCAAAGTCTATCTTCCTAATTTGAAGTGGAATTTCAACATTTCTCATATATTTGAGAGAGTTTGCATCTAACTTTGTCAGATATGGGCGATTAACATCCATTGAAGCCCATTGAGGTGAACTGTCACTTTGTGTTGATTGAAAATTTTCAAAGTCTATCTTCCTAATTTGAAGTCGAATTCCAACATTTCTCATATATTTGAGTGAGTTTGCATCTAACTTTGTCAGATATCGTCGATTAACATCCATTGAAGCCCATTGAGCTCGACTGTCACTTTGTGTTGATTGAAAATTTTCAAAATCTATCTTCCTAATTTGAAGTCGAATTTCAACATTTCTCATATATTTGAGTGAGTTTGCATCTAACTTTGTCAGATATCGTCGATTAACATCCACTGAAGCCCATTGAGGTCGACTGTCACTTTGTGTTAATTGAAAATTTTCAAAGTCTATCTTCCTAATTTGAAGACGAATTTCAACATTTCTCATATATTTGAGTGAGTTTGCATCTAACTTTGTCAGATATACACGATTAACTTCCATTGAGGCCCATTGAGGTCGTCTGTCACTTTGTATTGATTGAAAATTTTCAAAGTCTATCTTCCTAATTTGAAGACGAATTTCAACATTTCTCATATATTTGAGTGAGTTTGCATCTAACTTTGTCAGATATACACGATTAACTTCCATTGAGGCCCATTGAGGTCGTCTGTCACTTTGTATTGATTGAAAATTTTTAAAGTCTATCTTCCTAATTTGAAGTCAAATTTCAACATTTCTTATATATTTGAGAGAGTTTGCATCTAACTTTGCCAGATATCGTCGATTAACATCCACTGAAGCCAATTGAGGTCGACTGTCTCTTTGTGTTGATTGAAAATTTTTAAAGTCTATCTTCCTAATATGAAGTCGAATTTCAACATTTCTTATATATTTGAGTGAGTTCGCATCTAACTTTGTCAGATATCGTCGATTAACATCCACTGAAGCCAATTGAGCTCGACTGTCACTTTGTGTTGATTGAAAATTTTCAAAGTCTATCTTCCTAATTTGAAGTCGAATTTCAACATTTCTTATATATTTGAGAGAGTTTGCATCTAACTTTGTCAGATATCGTCGATTAACTTCCATTGAAGCCCATTGAGGTCAACTGTCACCTTGTGTTGATTGAAAATTTTTAAAGACTATCTTCCTAATTTGAAGTCGAATTCCAACATTTCTTATATATTTGAGTGAGTTTGCATCTAACTTTGTCAGATATCGTCGATTAACATCCATTGAAGCCCATTGAGCTCGACTGTCACTTTGTGTTGATTGAAAATTTTCAAAGTCTATCTTCCTAATTTGAAGTCGAATTTCAACATTTCTCATATATTTGAGAGAGTTTGCATCTAACTTTGTCAGATATCGTCGATTAACTTCCATTGAAGCCCATTGAGGTCAACTGTCACTTTGTGTTGATTGAAAATTTTCAAAGTCTATCTTCCTAATTTGAAGTCGAATTTCAACATTTCTCATATATTTGAGTGAGTTTGCATCTAACTTTGTCAGATATCGTCGATTAACATCCACTGAAGCCCATTGAGGTCGACTGTCACTTTGTGTTGATTGAAAATTTTCAAAGTCTATCTTCCTAATTTGAAGACGAATTTCAACATTTCTCATATATTTGAGTGAGTTTGCATCTAACTTTGTCCGATATTGTCGATTAACATCCACTGAAGCCCATTGAGGTCAACTGTCACTTTGTGTTGATTGAAAATTTTCAAAGTCTATCTTCCTAATTTGAAGGCGAATTTCAACATTTCTCATATATTTGAGTGAGTTTGCATCTAACTTTGTCAGATATCGTCGATTAACATCCACTGAAGCCCATTGAGGTCGACTGTCACTTTGTGTTAATTGAAAATTTTCAAAGTCTATCTTCCTAATTTGAAGACGAATTTCAACATTTCTCATATATTTGAGTGAGTTTGCATCTAACTTTGTCAGATATCGTCGATTAACATCCACTGAAGCCCATTGAGGTCAACTGTCACTTTGTGTTGATTGAAAATTTTCAAAGTCTATCTTCCTAATTGAAGTCGAATTTCAACATTTCTTATATATTTGAGTGAGTTCGCATTTAACTTTGTCAGATATCGTCGATTAACATCCACTGAAGCCCATTGAGGTCGACTGTCACTTTGAGTTGATTGAAAATTTTCAAAGTCTATCTTCCTAATTTTAAGTCGAATTTCAACATTTCTTATATATTTGAGAGAGTTTGCATCTAACTTTGTCAGATATCGTCGATTAACATCCACTGAAGCCCATTGAGGTCGACTGTCACTTTGTGTTGATTGAAAATTTTCAAAGTCTATCTTCCTAATTTGAAGACGAATTTCAACATTTCTCATATATTTGAGTGAGTTTGCATCTAACTTTGTCAGATATCGTCGACTAACATCCACTGAAGCCAATTGAGGTCGACTGTCACTTTGTGTTGATTGAAAATTTTCAAAGTCTATCTTCCTAATTTGAAGTCGAATTTCAACATTCCTCATATATTTGAGTGAGTTCGCATCTAACTTTGTCAGATATCGTCGATTAACATCCACTGAAGCCAATTGAGGTCGACTGTCACTTTTTGTTGATTGAAAATTTTCAAAGTCTATCTTCCTAATTTGAAGTCGAATTTCAACATTTCTTATATATTTGAGTGAGTTCGCATCTAACATTGTCAGATATCGTCGATTAACATCCACTGAAGCCCATTGAGGTCGACTGTCACTTTGTGTTGATTGAAAATTTTCAAAGTCTATCTTCCTAATTTGAAGTCGAATTCCAACATTCCTCATATATTTGAGTGAGTTCGCATCTAACTTTGTCAGATATCGTCGATTAACATCCACTGAAGCCCATTGAGGTCGACTGTCACTTTGTGTTGATTGAAAATTTTCAAAGTCTATCTTCCTAATTTGAAGTCGAATTTCAACATTTCTTATATATTTGAGAGAGTTTGCATCTAACTTTGTCAGATATCGTCGATTAACATCCACTGAAGCCAAATGAGCTCGACTGTCACTTTGTGTTGATTGAAAATTTTCAAAGTCTATCTTCCTAATTTGATGTCGAATTTCAACATTTCTTATATATTTGAGAGGCTTTGCATCTAACTTTGTCAGATATCGTCGATTAACATCCACTGAAGCCAATTGAGGTCGACTGTCAGTTTGTGTTGGTTGAAAATTTTCAAAGTCTATCTTCCTAATTTGAAGTCGAATTTCAACATTTCTTATATATTTGAGTGAGTTCGCATCTAACATTGTCAGATATCGTCGATTAACATCCACTGAAGCCCATTGAGGTCGACTGTCACTTTGTGTTGATTGAAAATTTTCAAAGTCTATCTTCCTAATTTGAAGACGCATTTCAACATTTCTCATATATTTGAGTGAGTTTGCATCTAACTTTGTCAGATATCGTCGATTAACATCCACTGAAGCCCATTGAGGTCGACTGTCACTTTGTGTTGATTGAAAATTTTCAAAGTCTATCTTCCTAATTTGAAGACGCATTTCAACATTTCTCATATATTTGAGTGAGTTTGCATCTAACTTTGTCAGATTAACATTGTCGATTAACATCCACTGAAGCCAATTGAGGTCGACTGTCACTTTGTGTTGATTGAAAATTTTCAAAGTCTATCTTCCTAATTTGAAGTCGAATTTCAACATTTCTTATATATTTGAGAGAGTTTGCATCTAACTTTGTCAGATATCGTCGATTAACATCCACTGAAGCCAATTGAGCTCGACTGTCACTTTGTGTTGATTGAAAAGTTTCAAAGTCTATCTTCCTAATTTGAAGTCGAATTTCAACATTTCTTATATATTTGAGAGAGTTTGCATCTAACTTTGTCAGATATCGTCGATTAACATCCACTGAAGCCAATTGAGGTCGACTGTCACTTTGTGTTGATTGAAAATTTTCAAAGTCTATCTTCCTAATTTGAAGTCGAATTTCAACATTTCTTATATATTTGAGTGAGTTCGCATCTAACTTTGTCAGATATCGTCGATTAACATCCACTGAACCCAATTGAGGTCGACTGTCACTTTGTGTTGATTGAAAATTTTCAAAGTCTATCTTCCTAATTTGAAGTCGAATTTCAACATTTCTCATATATTTTAGTGAGTTTGCATCTAACTTTGTAAGATATCGTCGAATAACATCCATTGAAGCCCATTGAGCTCGACTGTCACTTTGTGTTGATTGAAAATTTTCAAAGTCTATCTTCCTAATTTGAAGTCGAATTTCAACATTTCTTATATATTTGAGAGAGTTTGCATCTAACTTTGTCAGATATCGTCGATTAACATCCATTGAAGCCCATTGAGGTCAACTGTCACTTGTGTTGATTGAAAATTTTCAAAGTCTATCTTCCTAATTTGGAGTCGAATTTCAACATTCCTCATATATTTGAGTGAGTTCGCATCTAACTTTGTCAGATATCGTCGATTAACATCCACTGAAGCCAATTGAGGTCGACTGTCACTTTTTGTTGATTGAAAATTTTCAAAGTCTATCTTCCTAATTTGAAGTCGAATTTCAACATTCCTCATATATTTGAGTGAGTTCGCATCTAACTTTGTCAGATATCGTCGACTAACATCCACTGAAGCCAATTGAGGTCGACTGTCACTTTGTGTTGATTGAAAATTTTCAAAGTCTATCTTCCTAATTTGAAGTCGAATTTCAACATTCCTCATATATTTGAGTGAGTTCGCATCTAACTTTGTCAGATATCGTCGATTAACATCCACTGAAGCCCATTGAGGTCGACTGTCACATTGTGTTGATTGAAAATTTTCAAAGTCTATCTTCCTAATTTGAAGTCGAATTTCAACATTTCTTATATATTTGAGAGAGTTTGCATCTAACTTTGTCAGATATCGTCGATTAACATCCACTGAAGCCAAATGAGCTCGACTGTCACTTTGTGTTGATTGAAAATTTTCAAAGTCTATCTTCCTAATTTGATGTCGAATTTCAACATTTCTTATATATTTGAGAGGCTTTGCATCTAACTTTGTCAGATATCGTCGATTAACATCCACTGAAGCCAATTGAGGTCGACTGTCAGTTTGTGTTGGTTGAAAATTTTCAAAGTCTATCTTCCTAATTTGAAGTCGAATTTCAACATTTCTTATATATTTGAGTGAGTTCGCATCTAACATTGTCAGATATCGTCGATTAACATCCACTGAAGCCCATTGAGGTCGACTGTCACTTTGTGTTGATTGAAAATTTTCAAAGTCTATCTTCCTAATTTGAAGACGCATTTCAACATTTCTCATATATTTGAGTGAGTTTGCATCTAACTTTGTCAGATATCGTCGATTAACATCCACTGAAGCCCATTGAGGTCGACTGTCACTTTGTGTTGATTGAAAATTTTCAAAGTCTATCTTCCTAATTTGAAGACGCATTTCAACATTTCTCATATATTTGAGTGAGTTTGCATCTAACTTTGTCAGATTAACATTGTCGATTAACATCCACTGAAGCCAATTGAGGTCGACTGTCACTTTGTGTTGATTGAAAATTTTCAAAGTCTATCTTCCTAATTTGAAGTCGAATTTCAACATTTCTTATATATTTGAGAGAGTTTGCATCTAACTTTGTCAGATATCGTCGATTAACATCCACTGAAGCCAATTGAGCTCGACTGTCACTTTGTGTTGATTGAAAAGTTTCAAAGTCTATCTTCCTAATTTGAAGTCGAATTTCAACATTTCTTATATATTTGAGAGAGTTTGCATCTAACTTTGTCAGATATCGTCGATTAACATCCACTGAAGCCAATTGAGGTCGACTGTCACTTTGTGTTGATTGAAAATTTTCAAAGTCTATCTTCCTAATTTGAAGTCGAATTTCAACATTTCTTATATATTTTAGTGAGTTTGCATCTAACTTTGTAAGATATCGTCGAATAACATCCATTGAAGCCCATTGAGCTCGACTGTCACTTTGTGTTGATTGAAAATTTTCAAAGTCTATCTTCCTAATTTGAAGTCGAATTTCAACATTTCTTATATATTTGAGAGAGTTTGCATCTAACTTTGTCAGATATCGTCGATTAACATCCATTGAAGCCCATTGAGGTCAACTGTCACTTGTGTTGATTGAAAATTTTCAAAGTCTATCTTCCTAATTTGGAGTCGAATTTCAACATTCCTCATATATTTGAGTGAGTTCGCATCTAACTTTGTCAGATATCGTCGATTAACATCCACTGAAGCCAATTGAGGTCGACTGTCACTTTTTGTTGATTGAAAATTTTCAAAGTCTATCTTCCTAATTTGAAGTCGAATTTCAACATTCCTCATATATTTGAGTGAGTTCGCATCTAACTTTGTCAGATATCGTCGACTAACATCCACTGAAGCCAATTGAGGTCGACTGTCACTTTGTGTTGATTGAAAATTTTCAAAGTCTATCTTCCTAATTTGAAGTCGAATTTCAACATTCCTCATATATTTGAGTGAGTTCGCATCTAACTTTGTCAGATATCGTCGATTAACATCCACTGAAGCCCATTGAGGTCGACTGTCACATTGTGTTGATTGAAAATTTTCAAAGTCTATCTTCCTAATTTGAAGTCGAATTTCAACATTTCTTATATATTTGAGAGAGTTTGCATCTAACTTTGTCAGATATCGTCGATTAACATCCACTGAAGCCAAATGAGCTCGACTGTCACTTTGTGTTGATTGAAAATTTTCAAAGTCTATCTTCCTAATTTGATGTCGAATTTCAACATTTCTTATATATTTGAGAGGCTTTGCATCTAACTTTGTCAGATATCGTCGATTAACATCCACTGAAGCCAATTGAGGTCGACTGTCAGTTTGTGTTGGTTGAAAATTTTCAAAGTCTATCTTCCTAATTTGAAATCGAATTTCAACATTTCTTATATATTTGAGTGAGTTCGCATCTAACTTTGTCAGATATCGTCGATTAACATCCACTGAAGCCCATTGAGGTCGACTGTCACTTTGTGTTGATTGAAAATTTTTAAAGTCTATCTTCCTAATTTGAAGACGCATTTCAACATTTCTCATATATTTGAGTGAGTTTGCATCTAACTTTGTCAGATATCGTCGATTAACATCCACTGAAGCCCATTGAGGTCGACTGTCACTTTGTGTTGATTGAAAATTTTCAAAGTCTATCTTCCTAATTTGAAGACGCATTTCAACATTTCTCATATATTTGAGTGAGTTTGCATCTAACTTTGTCAGATTAACATTGTCGATTAACATCCACTGAAGCCAATTGAGGTCGACTGTCACTTTGTGTTGATTGAAAATTTTCAAAGTCTATCTTCCTAATTTGAAGTCGAATTTCAACATTTCTTATATATTTGAGAGAGTTTGCATCTAACTTTGTCAGATATCGTCGATTAACATCCACTGAAGCCAATTGAGCTCGACTGTCACTTTGTGTTGATTGAAAATTTTCAAAATCTATCTTCCTAATTTGAAGTCGAATTTCAACATTTCTTATATATTTGAGAGAGTTTGCATCTAACTTTGTCAGATATCGTCGATTAACATCCACTGAAGCCAATTGAGGTCGACTGTCACTTTGTGTTGATTGAAAATTTTCAAAGTCTATCTTCCTAATTTGAAGTCGAATTTCAACATTTCTTATATATTTGAGTGAGTTCGCATCTAACTTTGTCAGATATCGTCGATTAACATCCACTGAACCCAATTGAGGTCGACTGTCACTTTGTGTTGATTGAAAATTTTCAAAGTCTATCTTCCTAATTTGAAGTCGAATTTCAACATTTCTCATATATTTTAGTGAGTTTGCATCTAACTTCGTAAGATATCGTCGAATAACATCCATTGAAGCCCATTGAGCTCGACTGTCACTTTGTGTTGATTGAAAATTTTCAAAGTCTATCTTCCTAATTTGAAGTCGAATTTCAACATTTCTTATATGTTTGAGAGAGTTTGCATCTAACTTTGTCAGATATCGTCGATTAACATCCATTGAAGCCCATTGAGGTCAACTGTCACTTGTGTTGATTGAAAATTTTCAAAGTCTATCTTCCTAATTTGGAGTCGAATTTCAACATTTCTCATATATTTGAGTGAGTTTGCATCTAACTTTGTCAGATATCGTCGATTAACATCCACTGAAGCCCATTGAGGTCGACTGTTACTTTGAGTTGATTGAAAATTTTCAAAGTCTATCTTCCTAATTTTAAGTCGAATTTCAACATTTCTTATATATTTGAGAGAGTTTGCATCTAACTTTGTCAGATATCGTCGATTAACATCCACTGAAGCCAATTGAGGTCGACTGTCACTTTGTGTTGATTGAAAATTTTCAAAGTCTATCTTCCTAATTTGAAGTCGAATTTCAACATTTCTCATATATTTGAGTGAGTTCGCATCTAACTTTGTCAGATATCGTCGATTAACATCCTCTGAAGCCAATTGAGGTCGACTGTCACTTTGTGTTGATTGAAAATTTTCAAAGTCTATCTTCCTAATTTGAAGTCGAATTTCAACATTTCTCATATATTTGAGTAAGTTTGCATCTAACTTTGTCAGATATGGGCGATTAACATCCATTGAAGCCCATTGAGGTCAACTGTCACTTTGTGTTGATTGAAAATTTTCGAAGTCTATCTTCCTAATTTGAAGTCGAATTTCAACATTTCTCATATATTTGAGTGAGTTTGCATCCAACTTTGTCAGATATACGCGATAAACATCCACTGAAGCCAATTGAGGTCGACTGTCACTTTGTGTTGATTGAAAATTTTCAAAGTCTATCTTCCTAATTTGAAGTCGAATTTCAACATTTCTTATATATTTGAGAGAGTTTGCATCTAACTTTGTCAGATATCGTCGATTAACATCCACTGAAGCCAATTGAGGTCGACTGTCACTTTGTGTTGATTGAAAATTTTCAAAGTCTATCTTCCTAATTTGAAGTCGAATTTCAACATTTCTTATATATTTGAGTGAGTTCGCATCTAACTTTGTCAGATATCGTCGATTAACATCCACTGAACCCAATTGAGGTCGACTGTCACTTTGTGTTGATTGAAAATTTTCAAAGTCTATCTTCCTAATTTGAAGTCGAATTTCAACATTTCTCATATATTTGAGTGAGTTTGCATCTAACTTTGTCAGATATCGTCGATTAACTTCCATTGAAGCCCATTGAGGTCAACTGTCACTTTGTGTTGATTGAAAATTTTCAAAGTCTATCTTCCTAATTTGAAGTCGAATTTCAACATTTCTCATATATTTTAGTGAGTTTGCATCTAACTTTGTAAGATATCGTCGATTAACATCCATTGAAGCCCATTGAGCTCGACTGTCACTTTGTGTTGATTGAAAATTTTCAAAGTCTATCTTCCTAATTTGAAGTCGAATTTCAACATTTCTCATATATTTGAGTGAGTTTGCATCTAACTTTGTCAGATATGGTCGATTAACATCCACTGAAGCCCATTGAGGTCGACTGTTACTTTGAGTTGATTGAAAATTTTCAAAGTCTATCTTCCTAATTTTAAGTCGAATTTCAACATTTCTTATATATTTGAGAGAGTTTGCATCTAACTTTGTCAGATATCGTCGATTAACATCCACTGAAGCCAATTGAGGTCGACTGTCACTTTGTGTTGATTGAAAATTTTCAAAGTCTATCTTCCTAATTTGAAGTCGAATTTCAACATTTCTCATATATTTGAGTAAGTTTGCATCTAACTTTGTCAGATATCGTCGATTAACATCCACTGAAGCCAATTGAGCTCGACTGTCACTTTGTGTTGATTGAAAAGTTTCAAAGTCTATCTTCCTAATTTGAAGTCGAATTTCAACATTTCTTATATATTTGAGAGAGTTTGCATCTAACTTTGTCAGATATCGTCGATTAACATCCACTGAAGCCAATTGAGGTCGACTGTCACTTTGTGTTGATTGAAAATTTTCAAAGTCTATCTTCCTAATTTGAAGTCGAATTTCAACATTTCTCATATATTTGAGTGAGTTTGCATCTAACTTTGTCAGATATCGTCGATTAACATCCACTGAAGCCCATTGAGGTCGACTGTCACTTTGTGTTGATTGAAAATTTTCAAAGTCTATCTTCCTAATTTGAAGACGCATTTCAACATTTCTCATATATTTGAGTGAGTTTGCATCTAACTTTGTCAGATTAACATTGTCGATTAACATCCACTGAAGCCAATTGAGGTCGACTGTCACTTTGTGTTGATTGAAAATTTTCAAAGTCTATCTTCCTAATTTGAAGTCGAATTTCAACATTTCTTATATATTTGAGAGAGTTTGCATCTAACTTTGTCAGATATCGTCGATTAACATCCACTGAAGCCAATTGAGCTCGACTGTCACTTTGTGTTGATTGAAAAGTTTCAAAGTCTATCTTCCTAATTTGAAGTCGAATTTCAACATTTCTTATATATTTGAGAGAGTTTGCATCTAACTTTGTCAGATATCGTCGATTAACATCCACTGAAGCCAATTGAGGTCGACTGTCACTTTGTGTTGATTGAAAATTTTCAAAGTCTATCTTCCTAATTTGAAGTCGAATTTCAACATTTCTTATATATTTTAGTGAGTTTGCATCTAACTTTGTAAGATATCGTCGAATAACATCCATTGAAGCCCATTGAGCTCGACTGTCACTTTGTGTTGATTGAAAATTTTCAAAGTCTATCTTCCTAATTTGAAGTCGAATTTCAACATTTCTTATATATTTGAGAGAGTTTGCATCTAACTTTGTCAGATATCGTCGATTAACATCCATTGAAGCCCATTGAGGTCAACTGTCACTTGTGTTGATTGAAAATTTTCAAAGTCTATCTTCCTAATTTGGAGTCGAATTTCAACATTCCTCATATATTTGAGTGAGTTCGCATCTAACTTTGTCAGATATCGTCGATTAACATCCACTGAAGCCAATTGAGGTCGACTGTCACTTTTTGTTGATTGAAAATTTTCAAAGTCTATCTTCCTAATTTGAAGTCGAATTTCAACATTCCTCATATATTTGAGTGAGTTCGCATCTAACTTTGTCAGATATCGTCGACTAACATCCACTGAAGCCAATTGAGGTCGACTGTCACTTTGTGTTGATTGAAAATTTTCAAAGTCTATCTTCCTAATTTGAAGTCGAATTTCAACATTCCTCATATATTTGAGTGAGTTCGCATCTAACTTTGTCAGATATCGTCGATTAACATCCACTGAAGCCCATTGAGGTCGACTGTCACATTGTGTTGATTGAAAATTTTCAAAGTCTATCTTCCTAATTTGAAGTCGAATTTCAACATTTCTTATATATTTGAGAGAGTTTGCATCTAACTTTGTCAGATATCGTCGATTAACATCCACTGAAGCCAAATGAGCTCGACTGTCACTTTGTGTTGATTGAAAATTTTCAAAGTCTATCTTCCTAATTTGATGTCGAATTTCAACATTTCTTATATATTTGAGAGGCTTTGCATCTAACTTTGTCAGATATCGTCGATTAACATCCACTGAAGCCAATTGAGGTCGACTGTCAGTTTGTGTTGGTTGAAAATTTTCAAAGTCTATCTTCCTAATTTGAAATCGAATTTCAACATTTCTTATATATTTGAGTGAGTTCGCATCTAACTTTGTCAGATATCGTCGATTAACATCCACTGAAGCCCATTGAGGTCGACTGTCACTTTGTGTTGATTGAAAATTTTTAAAGTCTATCTTCCTAATTTGAAGACGCATTTCAACATTTCTCATATATTTGAGTGAGTTTGCATCTAACTTTGTCAGATATCGTCGATTAACATCCACTGAAGCCCATTGAGGTCGACTGTCACTTTGTGTTGATTGAAAATTTTCAAAGTCTATCTTCCTAATTTGAAGACGCATTTCAACATTTCTCATATATTTGAGTGAGTTTGCATCTAACTTTGTCAGATTAACATTGTCGATTAACATCCACTGAAGCCAATTGAGGTCGACTGTCACTTTGTGTTGATTGAAAATTTTCAAAGTCTATCTTCCTAATTTGAAGTCGAATTTCAACATTTCTTATATATTTGAGAGAGTTTGCATCTAACTTTGTCAGATATCGTCGATTAACATCCACTGAAGCCAATTGAGCTCGACTGTCACTTTGTGTTGATTGAAAATTTTCAAAATCTATCTTCCTAATTTGAAGTCGAATTTCAACATTTCTTATATATTTGAGAGAGTTTGCATCTAACTTTGTCAGATATCGTCGATTAACATCCACTGAAGCCAATTGAGGTCGACTGTCACTTTGTGTTGATTGAAAATTTTCAAAGTCTATCTTCCTAATTTGAAGTCGAATTTCAACATTTCTTATATATTTGAGTGAGTTCGCATCTAACTTTGTCAGATATCGTCGATTAACATCCACTGAACCCAATTGAGGTCGACTGTCACTTTGTGTTGATTGAAAATTTTCAAAGTCTATCTTCCTAATTTGAAGTCGAATTTCAACATTTCTCATATATTTTAGTGAGTTTGCATCTAACTTCGTAAGATATCGTCGAATAACATCCATTGAAGCCCATTGAGCTCGACTGTCACTTTGTGTTGATTGAAAATTTTCAAAGTCTATCTTCCTAATTTGAAGTCGAATTTCAACATTTCTCATATATTTGAGTGAGTTCGCATCTAACTTTGTCAGATATCGTCGATTAACATCCTCTGAAGCCAATTGAGGTCGACTGTCACTTTGTGTTGATTGAAAATTTTCAAAGTCTATCTTCCTAATTTGAAGTCGAATTTCAACATTTCTTATATATTTGAGTGAGTTCGCATCTAACTTTGTCAGATATCGTCGATTAACATCCACTGAACCCAATTGAGGTCGACTGTCACTTTGTGTTGATTGAAAATTTTCAAAGTCTATCTTCCTAATTTGAAGTCGAATTTCAACATTTCTCATATATTTTAGTGAGTTTGCATCTAACTTCGTAAGATATCGTCGAATAACATCCATTGAAGCCCATTGAGCTCGACTGTCACTTTGTGTTGATTGAAAATTTTCAAAGTCTATCTTCCTAATTTGAAGTCGAATTTCAACATTTCTCATATATTTGAGTGAGTTCGCATCTAACTTTGTCAGATATCGTCGATTAACATCCTCTGAAGCCAATTGAGGTCGACTGTCACTTTGTGTTGATTGAAAATTTTCAAAGTCTATCTTCCTAATTTGAAGTCGAATTTCAACATTTCTTATATATTTGAGAGAGTTTGCATCTAACTTTGTCAGATATCGTCGATTAACATCCATTGAAGCCCATTGAGGTCAACTGTCACTTGTGTTGATTGAAAATTTTCAAAGTCTATCTTCCTAATTTGGAGTCGAATTTCAACATTTCTCATATATTTGAGTGAGTTTGCATCTAACTTTGTCAGATATCGTCGATTAACATCCACTGAAGCCCATTGAGGTCGACTGTTACTTTGAGTTGATTGAAAATTTTCAAAGTCTATCTTCCTAATTTCAAGTCGAATTTCAACATTTCTTATATATTTGAGAGAGTTTGCATCTAACTTTGTCAGATATCGTCGATTAACATCCACTGAAGCCAATTGAGGTCGACTGTCACTTTGTGTTGATTGAAAATTTTCAAAGTCTATCTTCCTAATTTGAAGTCGAATTTCAACATTTCTCATATATTTGAGTGAGTTCGCATCTAACTTTGTCAGATATCGTCGATTAACATCCTCTGAAGCCAATTGAGGTCGACTGTCACTTTGTGTTGATTGAAAATTTTCAAAGTCTATCTTCCTAATTTGAAGTCGAATTTCAACATTTCTCATATATTTGAGTAAGTTTGCATCTAACTTTGTCAGATATGGGCGATTAACATCCATTGAAGCCCATTGAGGTCAACTGTCACTTTGTGTTGATTGAAAATTTTCGAAGTCTATCTTCCTAATTTGAAGTCGAATTTCAACATTTCTCATATATTTGAGTGAGTTTGCATCCAACTTTGTCAGATATACGCGATAAACATCCACTGAAGCCAATTGAGGTCGACTGTCACTTTGTGTTGATTGAAAATTTTCAAAGTCTATCTTCCTAATTTGAAGTCGAATTTCAACATTTCTTATATATTTGAGAGAGTTTGCATCTAACTTTGTCAGATATCGTCGATTAACATCCACTGAAGCCAATTGAGGTCGACTGTCACTTTGTGTTGATTGAAAATTTTCAAAGTCTATCTTCCTAATTTGAAGTCGAATTTCAACATTTCTTATATATTTGAGTGAGTTCGCATCTAACTTTGTCAGATATCGTCGATTAACATCCACTGAACCCAATTGAGGTCGACTGTCACTTTGTGTTGATTGAAAATTTTCAAAGTCTATCTTCCTAATTTGAAGTCGAATTTCAACATTTCTCATATATTTGAGTGAGTTTGCATCTAACTTTGTCAGATATCGTCGATTAACTTCCATTGAAGCCCATTGAGGTCAACTGTCACTTTGTGTTGATTGAAAATTTTCAAAGTCTATCTTCCTAATTTGAAGTCGAATTTCAACATTTCTCATATATTTTAGTGAGTTTGCATCTAACTTTGTAAGATATCGTCGATTAACATCCATTGAAGCCCATTGAGCTCGACTGTCACTTTGTGTTGATTGAAAATTTTCAAAGTCTATCTTCCTAATTTGAAGTCGAATTTCAACATTTCTCATATATTTGAGTGAGTTTGCATCTAACTTTGTCAGATATCGTCGATTAACATCCACTGAAGCCCATTGAGGTCGACTGTTACTTTGAGTTGATTGAAAATTTTCAAAGTCTATCTTCCTAATTTTAAGTCGAATTTCAACATTTCTTATATATTTGAGAGAGTTTGCATCTAACTTTGTCAGATATCGTCGATTAACATCCACTGAAGCCAATTGAGGTCGACTGTCACTTTGTGTTGATTGAAAATTTTCAAAGTCTATCTTCCTAATTTGAAGTCGAATTTCAACATTTCTCATATATTTGAGTAAGTTTGCATCTAACTTTGTCAGATATGGGCGATTAACATCCATTGAAGCCCATTGAGGTCAACTGTCACTTTGTGTTGATTGAAAATTTTCGAAGTCTATCTTCCTAATTTGAAGTCGAATTTCAACATTTCTCATATATTTGAGTGAGTTTGCATCCAACTTTGTCAGATATACGCGATAAACATCCACTGAAGCCAATTGAGGTCGACTGTCACTTTGTGTTGATTGAAAATTTTCAAAGTCTATCTTCCTAATTTGAAGTCGAATATCAACATTTCTTATATATTTGAGAGAGTTTGCATCTAACTTTGTCAGATATCGTCGATTAACATCCACTGAAGCCAATTGAGATCGATTGTCACTTTTAGTTGATTGAAAATTTTCAAAGTCTATCTTCCTAATTCGAAGTCGAATTTCAACATTTCTTATATATTTGAGTGAGTTCGCATCTAACTTTGTCAGATATCGTCGATTAACATCCACTGAAGCCAATTGAGGTCGATGGCGCTTTGTGTTGATTGAAAATTTTTAAAGTCTATCTTCCTAATTTGAAGACGAATTTCAACATTTCTCATATATTTGAGTGAGTTTGCATCTAACTTTGTCAGATATCGTCGATTAACATCCACTGAAGCCAATTGAGGTCGACTGTCACTTTGTGTTGATTGAAAATTTTCAAAGTCTACCTTCCTAATTTGAAGTCGAATTTCAACATTCCTTATATATTTGAGTGAGTTCGCATCCAACTTTGTCAGATATTGTCGATTAAAATCCACTGAAGCCCATTGAGGTCGACTGTCACTTTGTGTTGATTGAAAATTTTCAAAGTCTATCTTCCTAATTTGAAGACGAATTTCAACATTTCTCATATATTTGAGTGAGTTTGCATCTAACTTTGCCAGATATCGTCGATTAACATCCACTGAAGCCAATTGAGGTCGACTGTCACTTTGTGTTGATTGAAAATTTTCAAAGTCTATCTTCCTAATTTGAAGTCGAATTTCAACATTTCTCATATATTTGAGTGAGTTTGCATCTAACTTTTTCAGATATCGTCGATTAACATCCACTGAAGCCAATTGAGGTCGACTGTCACTTTGTGTTGATTGAAAATTTTCAGAGTCTATCTTCCTGATTTGAAGTCGAATTTCAACATTTCTCATATATTTGAGTAAGTTTGCATCTAACTTTGTCAGATATGGGCGATTAACATCCATTGAAGCCCATTGAGGTCAACTGTCACTTTGTGTTGATTGAAAATTTTCGAATTCTATCTTCCTAATTTGAAGTCGAATTTCAACATTTCTAATATATTTGAGTGAGTTTGCATCCAACTTTGTCAGATATACGCGATAAACATCCACTGAAGCCAATTGAGGTCGACTGTCACTTTGTGTTGATTGAAAATTTTCAAAGTCTATCCTCCTAATTTGAAGTCGAATATCAACATTTCTTATATATTTGAGAGAGTTTGCATCTAACTTTGTCAGATATCGTCGATTAACATCCACTGAAGCCAATTGAGATCGATTGTCACTTTGAGTTGATTGAAAATTTTCAAAGTCTATCTTCCTAATTCGAAGTCGAATTTCAACATTTCTTATATATTTGAGTGAGTTCGCATCTAACTTTGTCAGATATCGTCGATTAACATCCACTGAAGCCAATTGAGGTCGATGGCGCTATGTGTTGATTGAAAATTTTTAAAGTCTATCTTCCTAATTTGAAGACGAATTTCAACATTTCTCATATATTTGAGTGAGTTTGCATCTAACTTTGTCAGATATACGCGATAAACATCCACTGAAGCCAATTGAGGTCGACTGTCACTTTGTGTTGATTGAAAATTTTCAAAGTCTATCTTCCTAATTTGAAGTCGAATTTCAACATTTCTTATATATTTGAGAGAGTTTGCATCTAACTTTGTCAGATATCGTCGATTAACATCCACTGAAGCCAATTGAGGTCGACTGTCACTTTGTGTTGATTGAAAATTTTCAAAGTCTATCTTCCTAATTTGAAGTCGAATTTCAACATTTCTTATATATTTGAGTGAGTTCGCATCTAACTTTGTCAGATATCGTCGATTAACATCCACTGAACCCAATTGAGGTCGACTGTCACTTTGTGTTGATTGAAAATTTTCAAAGTCTATCTTCCTAATTTGAAGTCGAATTTCAACATTTCTCATATATTTGAGTGAGTTTGCATCTAACTTTGTCAGATATCGTCGATTAACTTCCATTGAAGCCCATTGAGGTCAACTGTCACTTTGTGTTGATTGAAAATTTTCAAAGTCTATCTTCCTAATTTGAAGTCGAATTTCAACATTTCTCATATATTTTAGTGAGTTTGCATCTAACTTTGTAAGATATCGTCGATTAACATCCATTGAAGCCCATTGAGCTCGACTGTCACTTTGTGTTGATTGAAAATTTTCAAAGTCTATCTTCCTAATTTGAAGTCGAATTTCAACATTTCTTATATATTTGAGAGAGTTTGCATCTAACTTTGTCAGATATCGTCGATTAACATCCATTGAAGCCCATTGAGGTCAACTGTCACTTGTGTTGATTGAAAATTTTCAAAGTCTATCTTCCTAATTTGAAGTCGAATTTCAACATTTCTCATATATTTGAGTGAGTTTGCATCTAACTTTGTCAGATATCGTCGATTAACATCCACTGAAGCCCATTGAGGTCGACTGTTACTTTGAGTTGATTGAAAATTTTCAAAGTCTATCTTCCTAATTTTAAGTCGAATTTCAACATTTCTTATATATTTGAGAGAGTTTGCATCTAACTTTGTCAGATATCGTCGATTAACATCCACTGAAGCCAATTGAGGTCGACTGTCACTTTGTGTTGATTGAAAATTTTCAAAGTCTATCTTCCTAATTTGAAGTCGAATTTCAACATTTCTCATATATTTGAGTAAGTTTGCATCTAACTTTGTCAGATATGGGCGATTAACATCCATTGAAGCCCATTGAGGTCAACTGTCACTTTGTGTTGATTGAAAATTTTCGAAGTCTATCTTCCTAATTTGAAGTCGAATTTCAACATTTCTCATATATTTGAGTGAGTTTGCATCCAACTTTGTCAGATATACGCGATAAACATCCACTGAAGCCAATTGAGGTCGACTGTCACTTTGTGTTGATTGAAAATTTTCAAAGTCTATCTTCCTAATTTGAAGTCGAATTTCAACATTTCTCATATATTTGAGTGAGTTTGCATCTAACTTTGCCAGATATCGTCGATTAACATCCACTGAAGCCAATTGAGGTCGACTGTCACTTTGTGTTGATTGAAAATTTTCAAAGTCTATCTTCCTAATTTGAAGTCGAATTTCAACATTTCTCATATATTTGAGTGAGTTTGCATCTAACTTTTTCAGATATCGTCGATTAACATCCACTGAAGCCAATTGAGGTCGACTGTCACTTTGTGTTGATTGAAAATTTTCAGAGTCTATCTTCCTGATTTGAAGTCGAATTTCAACATTTCTCATATATTTGAGTAAGTTTGCATCTAACTTTGTCAGATATGGGCGATTAACATCCATTGAAGCCCATTGAGGTCAACTGTCACTTTGTGTTGATTGAAAATTTTCGAATTCTATCTTCCTAATTTGAAGTCGAATTTCAACATTTCTAATATATTTGAGTGAGTTTGCATCCAACTTTGTCAGATATACGCGATAAACATCCACTGAAGCCAATTGAGGTCGACTGTCACTTTGTGTTGATTGAAAATTTTCAAAGTCTATCCTCCTAATTTGAAGTCGAATATCAACATTTCTTATATATTTGAGAGAGTTTGCATCTAACTTTGTCAGATATCGTCGATTAACATCCACTGAAGCCAATTGAGATCGATTGTCACTTTGAGTTGATTGAAAATTTTCAAAGTCTATCTTCCTAATTCGAAGTCGAATTTCAACATTTCTTATATATTTGAGTGAGTTCGCATCTAACTTTGTCAGATATCGTCGATTAACATCCACTGAAGCCAATTGAGGTCGATGGCGCTATGTGTTGAATTGAAAATTTTTAAAGTCTATCTTCCTAATTTGAAGACGAATTTCAACATTTCTCATATATTTGAGTGAGTTTGCATCTAACTTTGTCAGATATACGCGATAAACATCCACTGAAGCCAATTGAGGTCGACTGGTCACTTTGTGTTGATTGAAAATTTTCAAAGTCTATCTTCCTAATTTTGAAGTCGAATTTCAACATTTCTTATATATTTGAGAGAGTTTGCATCTAACTCTTGTCAGATATCGTCGATTAACATCCACTGAAGCCAATTGAGGTCGACTGTCACTTTGTGTTGATTGAAAATTTTCAAAGTCTATCTTCCTAATTTGAAGTCGAATTTCAAAATTTCTTATATATTTGAGTGAGTTCGCATCTACTTTGTCAGATATCGTCGATTAACATCCACTGAACCCAATTGAGGTCGACTGTCACTTTGTGTTGATTGAAAATTTTCAAAGTCTATCTTCCTAATTTGAAGTCGAATTTCAACAATTTCTCATATATTTGAGTGAGTTTGCATCTAACTTTGTCAGATATCGTCGAATTAACTTCCATTGAAGCCCATTGAGGTCAACTGTCACTTTGTGTTGATTGAAAATTTTTCAAAGTCCTATCTTCCTAATTTGAAGTCGAATTTCAACATTTCCTCATATATTTTAGTGAGTTTGCATCTAACTTTGTAAGATATCGTCGATTAACATCCATTGAAGCCCATTGAGCTCGACTGTCACTTTGTGTTGATTGAAAAATTTTCAAAGTCTATCTTCCTAATTTGAAAGTCGAATTTCAACATTTCTTATATATTTGAGAGAGTTTGCATCTAACTTTGTCAGATATCGTCGATTAACATCCATTGAAGCCCATTGAGGTCAACTGTCACTTGTGTTGATTGAAAATTTTCAAAGTCTATCTTCCTAATTTGAAGTCGAATTTCAACATTTTCTCATATATTTGAGTGAGTTTGCATCTAACTTTGTCAGATATCGTCGATTAACATCCACTGAAGCCCATTGAGGTCGACTGTTACTTTGAGTTGATTGAAAATTTTCAAAGTCTATCTTCCTAATTTTAAGTCGAATTTCAACATTCCGTTATATATTTGAGAGAATTTGTCAGATATCGTCGATTAACATCCACTGAAGCCAATTGAGGTCGACTGTCACTTTGTGTTGATTGAAAATTTTCAAAGTCTATCTTCCTAATTTGAAGTCGAATTTCAACATTTCTCATATATTTGAGTAAGTTTGCATCTAACTTTGTCAGATATGGGCGATTAACATCCATTGAAGCCCATTGAGGTCAACTGTCACTTTGTGTTGATTGAAAATTTTCGAAGTCTATCTTCCTAATTTGAAGTCGAATTTCAACATTTCTCATATATTTGAGTGAGTTTGCATCCAACTTTGTCAGATATACGCGATAAACATCCACTGAAGCCAATTGAGGTCGACTGTCACTTTGTGTTGATTGAAAATTTTCAAAGTCTATCTTCCTAATTTGAAGTCGAATTTCAACATTTCTCATATATTTGAGTGAGTTTGCATCTAACTTTGCCAGATATCGTCGATTAACATCCACTGAAGCCAATTGAGGTCGACTGTCACTTTGTGTTGATTGAAAATTTTCAAAGTCTATCTTCCTAATTTGAAGTCGAATTTCAACATTTCTCATATATTTGAGTGAGTTTGCATCTAACTTTTTCAGATATCGTCGATTAACATCCACTGAAGCCAATTGAGGTCGACTGTCACTTTGTGTTGATTGAAAATTTTCAGAGTCTATCTTCCTGATTTGAAGTCGAATTTCAACATTTCTCATATATTTGAGTAAGTTTGCATCTAACTTTGTCAGATATGGGCGATTAACATCCATTGAAGCCCATTGAGGTCAACTGTCACTTTGTGTTGATTGAAAATTTTCGAAGTCTATCTTCCTAATTTGAAGTCGAATTTCAACATTTCTAATATATTTGAGTGAGTTTGCATCCAACTTTGTCAGATATACGCGATAAACATCCACTGAAGCCAATTGAGGTCGACTGTCACTTTGTGTTGATTGAAAATTTTCAAAGTCTATCCTCCTAATTTGAAGTCGAATATCAACATTTCTTATATATTTGAGAGAGTTTGCATCTAACTTTGTCAGATATCGTCGATTAACATCCACTGAAGCCAATTGAGATCGATTGTCACTTTGAGTTGATTGAAAATTTTCAAAGTCTATCTTCCTAATTCGAAGTCGAATTTCAACATTTCTTATATATTTGAGTGAGTTCGCATCTAACTTTGTCAGATATCGTCGATTAACATCCACTGAAGCCAATTGAGGTCGATGGCGCTATGTGTTGATTGAAAATTTTTAAAGTCTATCTTCCTAATTTGAAGACGAATTTCAACATTTCTCATATATTTGAGTGAGTTTGCATCTAACTTTGTCAGATATCGTCGATTAACATCCACTGAAGCCAATTGAGGTCGACTGTCACTTTGTGTTGATTGAAAATTTTCAAAGTCTATCTTCCTAATTTGAAGTCGAATTTCAACATTTCTTATATATTTGAGTGAATTCGCATCCAACTTTGTCAGATATTGTCGATTAAAATCCACTGAAGCCCATTGAGGTCGACTGTCACTTTGTGTTGATTGAAAATTTTCAAAGTCTATCTTCCTAATTTGAAGACGAATTTCAACATTTCTCATATATTTGAGTGAGTTTGCATCTAACTTTGCCAGATATCGTCGATTAACATCCACTGAAGCCAATTGAGGTCGACTGTCACTTTGTGTTGATTGAAAATTTTCAAAGTCTATCTTCCTAATTTGAAGTCGAATTTCAACATTTCTCATATATTTGAGTGAGTTTGCATCTAACTTTGTCAGATATCGTCGATTAACATCCACTGAAGCCAATTGAGGTCGACTGTCACTTTGTGTTGATTGAAAATTTTCAGAGTCTATCTTCCTGATTTGAAGACAAATTTCAACATTCCTCATATATTTGAGTGTTTTGCATCTAACTTTGTCAGATATCGTCGATTAACATCCACTGAAGCCAATTGAGGTCGACTGACACTTTGTGTTGAATGAAAATTTTCAAAGTCTATCTTCCTAATTTGAAGTCGAATTCCAACATTTCTTATATATTTGAGAGAGTTTGCATCTAACTTTGTCAGATATCGTCGATTAACATCCACTGAAGCCAATTGAGCTCGACTGTCACTTTGTGTTGATTGAAAATTTTCAAAGTCTATCTTCCTAATTTGAAGTCGAATTTCAACATTTCTTATATATTTGAGAGAGTTTGCATCTAACTTTGTCAGATATCGTCGATTAACTTCCATTGAAGCCCATTGAGGTCAACTGTCACTTTGTGTTGATTGAAAATTTTCAAAGTCTATCTTCCTAATTTGAAGTCGAATTTCAACATTTCTTATATATTTGAGTGAGTTCGCATCTAACTTTGTCAGATATCGTCGATTAACATCCATTGAAGCCCATTGAGATCGATTGTCACATTTGTTGATTGAAAATTTTCAAAGTCTATCTTCCTAATTCGAAGTCGAATTTCAACATTTCTTATATATTTGAGTGAGTTTGCATCTAACTTTGTCAGATATACGCGATAAACATCCACTGAAGCCAATTGAGGTCGACTGTCACTTTGTGTTGATATAAAATTTTCAGAGTCTATCTTCCTAATTTGAAGTCGAATTTCAACATTTCTTATATATTTGAGAGAGTTTGCATCTAACTTTGTCAGATAACGTCGATTAACATCCACTGAAGCCAATTGAGCTCGACTGTCACTTTGTGTTTATTGAAAATTTTCAAAGTCTATCTTCCTAATTTGAAGTCGAATTTCAACATTTGTTATATATTTGAGAGAGTTTGCATCTAACTTTGTCAGATATCGTCGATTAACATCCACTGAAGCCAATTTAGCTCGACTGTCACTTTGTGTTGATTGAAAATTTTCAAAGTCTATCTTCCTAATTTGAAGTCGAATATCAACATTTCTTATATATTTGAGTGAGTTCGCATCTAACTTTGTCAGATATCGTCGATTAACATCCATCGAAGCCAATTGAGGTCGACTGTCACTTTGTGTTTATTGAAAATTTTCAAAGTCTATCTTCCTAAATTGAAGTCGAATTTCAACATTTCTTATATATTTGAGTGAGTTCACATCTAACTTTGTCAGATATCGTCGATTAACATCCATCGAAGCCAATTGAGGTCGACTGTCACTTTGTGTTGATTGAAAATTTTCAAAGTCTATCTTCCTAATTTGAAGTCGAATATCAACATTCCTTATATATTTGAGAGAGTTTGCATCTAAATTTGTCAGATATCGTCGATTAACATCCACTGAAGCCAATTGAGGTCGACTGTCACTTTGTGTTTATTGAAAATTTTCAAAGTCTATCTTCCTAATTTGAAGTCGAATTTCAACATTTCTTATATATTTGAGTGAGTTCGCATCTAACTTTGTCAGATATCGTCGATTAACATCCACTGAAGCCCATTGAGGTCGACTGTCACTTTGAGTTGATTAAAAATTTTCAAAGTCTATCTTCCTAATTTGAAGTCGAATTTCCACATTTCTCATATATTTGAGAGAGTTTGCATCTAACTTTGTCAGATATCGTCGATCAACATCCACTCAAGCCAATTGAGGTCGACTGTCACTTTGTGTTTATTGAAAATTTTCAAAGTCTATCTTCCTAATTTGAAGTCGAATTTCAACATTTCTTATATATTTGAGTGAGTTCGCATCTAACTTTGTCAGATATCGTCGATTAACATCCATTGAAGCCAATTGAGGTCGACTGTCACTTTGTGTTGATTGAAAATTTTCAAAGTCTATCTTCCTAATTTGAAGTCGAATTTCAACATTTCTTATATATTTGAGAGAGTTTGCATCTAACTTTGTCAGATATCGTCGATCAACATCCACTCAAGCCAATTGAGGTCGACTGTCACTTTGTGTTTATTGAGAATTTTCAAAGTCTATCTTCCTAATTTGAAGTCGAATTTCAACATTTCTTATATATTTGAGTGAGTTCGCATCTAACTTTGTCAGATATCGTCGATTAACATCCATCGAAGCCAATTGAGGTCGACTGTCACTTTGTGTTGATTGAAAATTTTCAAAGTCTATCTTCTCAATTTGAAGTCGAATTTCAACATTTCTTATATATTTGAGAGAGTTTGCATCTAACTTTTTCAGATATCGTCGATTAACTTCCATTGAAGCCCATTGAGGTCGACTGTCACTTTGTGTTGATTGAAAATTTTCAAAGTCTATCTTCTCAATTTGAAGTCGAATTTCAACATTTCTTATATATTTGAGAGAGTTTGCATCTAACTTTTTCAGATATCGTCGATTAACTTCCATTGAAGCCCATTGAGGTCGACTGTCACTTTGTGTTTATTGAAAATTTTCAAAGTCTATCTTCCTAATTTGAAGTCGAATTTCAACATTTCTTATATATTTGAGTGAGTTCGCATCTAACTTTGTCAGATATCGTCGATTAACATCCACTGAAGCCCATTGAGGTCGACTGTCACTTTGTGTTGATTAAAAATTTTCAAAGTCTATCTTCCTAATTTGAAGTCGAATTTCCACATTTCTCATATATTTGAGAGAGTTTGCATCTAACTTTGTCAGATATCGTCGATCAACATCCACTCAAGCCAATTGAGGTCGACTGTCACTTTGTGTTTATTGAAAATTTTCAAAGTCTATCTTCCTAATTTGAAGTCGAATTTCAACATTTCTTATATATTTGAGTGAGTTCGCATCTACCTTTGTCAGATATCGTCGATTAACATCCATTGAAGCCAATTGAGGTCGACTGTCACTTTGTGTTGATTGAAAATTTTCAAAGTCTATCTTCCTAATTTGAAGTCGAATTTCAACATTTCTTATATATTTGAGAGAGTTTGCATCTAACTTTGTCAGATATCGTCGATCAACATCCACTCAAGCCAATTGAGGTCGACTGTCACTTTGTGTTTATTGAGAATTTTCAAAGTCTATCTTCCTAATTTGAAGTCGAATTTCAACATTTCTTATATATTTGAGTGAGTTCGCATCTAACTTTGTCAGATATCGTCGATTAACATCCATCGAAGCCAATTGAGGTCGACTGTCACTTTGTGTTGATTGAAAATTTTCAAAGTCTATCTTCTCAATTTGAAGTCGAATTTCAACATTTCTTATATATTTGAGAGAGTTTGCATCTAACTTTTTCAGATATCGTCGATTAACTTCCATTGAAGCCCATTGAGGTCAACTGTCACTTTGTGTTGATTGAAAATTTTCAAAGTCTATCTTCCTAATTTGAAGTCGAATTTCAACATTTCTTATATATTTGAGTGAGTTCGCATCTAACTTTGTCAGATATCGTCGATTAACATCCATTGAAGCCCATTGAGATCGATTGTCACTTTTTGTTGATTGAAAATTTTCAAAGTCTATCTTCCTAATTCGAAGTCGAATTTCAACATTTCTTATATATTTGAGTGAGTTTGCATCTAACTTTGTCAGATATACGCGATAAACATCCACTGAAGCCAATTGAGGTCGACTGTCACTTTGTGTTGATATAAAATTTTCAAAGTCTATCTTCCTAATTTGAAGTCGAATTTCAACATTTCTTATATATTTGAGAGAGTTTGCATCTAACTTTGTCAGATATCGTCGATTAACATCCACTGAAGCCAATTGAGCTCGACTGTCACTTTGTGTTGATTGAAAATTTTCAAAGTCTATCTTCCTAATTTGAAGTCGAATTTCAACATTTGTTATATATTTGAGAGAGTTTGCATCTAACTTTGTCAGATATCGTCGATTAACATCCACTGAAGCCAATTTAACTCGACTGTCACTTTGTGTTGATTGAAAATTTTCAAAGTCTATCTTCCTAATTTGAAGTCGAATATCAACATTTCTTATATATTTGAGTGAGTTCGCATCTAACTTTGTCAGATATCGTCGATTAACATCCATCGAAGCCAATTGAGGTCGACTGTCACTTTGTGTTTATTGAAAATTTTCAAAGTCTATCTTCCTAAATTGAAGTCGAATTTCAACATTTCTTATATATTTGAGTAAGTTCGCATCTAACCTTGTCAGATATCGTCGATTAACATCCATCGAAGCCAATTGAGGTCGACTGTCACTTTGTGTTGATTGAAAATTTTCAAAGTCTATCTTCCTAATTTGAAGTCGAATATCAACATTTCTTATATATTTGAGAGAGTTTGCATCTAAATTTGTCAGATATCGTCGATTAACATCCACTGAAGCCAATTGAGGTCGACTGTCACTTTGTGTTTATTGAAAATTTTCAAAGTCTATCTTCCTAATTTGAAGTCGAATTTCAACATTTCTTATATATTTGAGTGAGTTCGCATCTAACTTTGTCAGATATCGTCGATTAACATCCACTGAAGCCCATTGAGGTCGACTGTCACTTTGTGTTGATTAAAAATTTTCAAAGTCTATCTTCCTAATTTGAAGTCGAATTTCAACATTTCTCATATATTTGAGAGAGTTTGCATCTAACTTTGTCAGATATCGTCGATCAACATCCACTCAAGCCAATTGAGGTCGACTGTCACTTTGTGTTTATTGAAAATTTTCAAAGTCTATCTTCCTAATTTGAAGTCGAATTTCAACATTTCTTATATATTTGAGTGAGTTCGCATCTAACTTTGTCAGATATCGTCGATTAACATCCATCGAAGCCAATTGAGGTCGACTGTCACTTTGTGTTGATTGAAAATTTTCAAAGTCTATCTTCCTAATTTGAAGTCGAATTTCAACATTTCTTATATATTTGAGTGAGTTCGCATCTAACTTTGTCAGATATCGTCGATTAACATCCATTGAAGCCAATTGAGGTCGACTGTCACTTTGTGTTGATTGAAAATTTTCAAAGTCTATCTTCCTAATTTGAAGTCGAATTTCAACATTTCTTATATATTTGAGAGAGTTCGCATCTAACTTTGTCAGATATCGTCGATTAACATCCATTGAAGCCAATTGAGGTCGACTGTCACTTTGTGTTGATTGAAAATTTTCAAAGTCTATCTTCCTAATTTGAAGTCGAATTTCAACATTTCTTATATATTTGAGAGAGTTTGCATCTAACTTTGTCAGATATCGTCGATCAACATCCACTCAAGCCAATTGAGGTCGACTGTCACTTTGTGTTTATTGAGAATTTTCAAAGTCTATCTTCCTAATTTGAAGTCGAATTTCAACATTTCTTATATATTTGAGTGAGTTCGCATCTAACTTTGTCAGATATCGTCGATTAACATCCATCGAAGCCAATTGAGGTCGACTGTCACTTTGTGTTGATTGAAAATTTTCAAAGTCTATCTTCTCAATTTGAAGTCGAATTTCAACATTTCTTATATATTTGAGAGAGTTTGCATCTAACTTTTTCAGATATCGTCGATTAACTTCCATTGAAGCCCATTGAGGTCGACTGTCACTTTGTGTTGATTGAAAATTTTCAAAGTCTATCTTCCTAATTTGAAGTCGAATTTCAACATTTCTTATATATTTGAGTGAGTTCGCATCTAACTTTGTCAGATATCGTCGATTAACATCCACTGAAGCCCATTGAGGTCGACTGTCACTTTGTGTTGATTAAAAATTTTCAAAGTCTATCTTCCTAATTTGAAGTCGAATTTCCACATTTCTCATATATTTGAGAGAGTTTGCATCTAACTTTGTCAGATATCGTCGATCAACATCCACTCAAGCCAATTGAGGTCGACTGTCACTTTGTGTTTATTGAAAATTTTCAAAGTCTATCTTCCTAATTTGAAGTCGAATTTCAACATTTCTTATATATTTGAGTGAGTTCGCATCTAACTTTGTCAGATATCGTCGATTAACATCCATTGAAGCCAATTGAGGTCGACTGTCACTTTGTGTTGATTGAAAATTTTCAAAGTCTATCTTCCTAATTTGAAGTCGAATTTCAACATTTCTTATATATTTGAGAGAGTTTGCATCTAACTTTGTCAGATATCGTCGATCAACATCCACTCAAGCCAATTGAGGTCGACTGTCACTTTGTGTTTATTGAGAATTTTCAAAGTCTATCTTCCTAATTTGAAGTCGAATTTCAACATTTCTTATATATTTGAGTGAGTTCGCATCTAACTTTGTCAGATATCGTCGATTAACATCCATCGAAGCCAATTGAGGTCGACTGTCACTTTGTGTTGATTGAAAATTTTCAAAGTCTATCTTCTCAATTTGAAGTCGAATTTCAACATTTCTTATATATTTGAGAGAGTTTGCATCTAACTTTTTCAGATATCGTCGATTAACTTCCATTGAAGCCCATTGAGGTCAACTGTCACTTTGTGTTGATTGAAAATTTTCAAAGTCTATCTTCCTAATTTGAAGTCGAATTTCAACATTTCTTATATATTTGAGTGAGTTCGCATCTAACTTTGTCAGATATCGTCGATTAACATCCATTGAAGCCCATTGAGATCGATTGTCACTTTTTGTTGATTGAAAATTTTCAAAGTCTATCTTCCTAATTCGAAGTCGAATTTCAACATTTCTTATATATTTGAGTGAGTTTGCATCTAACTTTGTCAGATATACGCGATAAACATCCACTGAAGCCAATTGAGGTCGACTGTCACTTTGTGTTGATATAAAATTTTCAAAGTCTATCTTCCTAATTTGAAGTCGAATTTCAACATTTCTTATATATTTGAGAGAGTTTGCATCTAACTTTGTCAGATATCGTCGATTAACATCCACTGAAGCCAATTGAGCTCGACTGTCACTTTGTGTTGATTGAAAATTTTCAAAGTCTATCTTCCTAATTTGAAGTCGAATTTCAACATTTGTTATATATTTGAGAGAGTTTGCATCTAACTTTGTCAGATATCGTCGATTAACATCCACTGAAGCCAATTTAGCTCGACTGTCACTTTGTGTTGATTGAAAATTTTCAAAGTCTATCTTCCTAATTTGAAGTCGAATATCAACATTTCTTATATATTTGAGAGAGTTTGCATCTAAATTCGTCAGATATCGTCGATTAACATCCACTGAAGCCAATTGAGGTCGACTGTCACTTTGTGTTTATTGAAAATTTTCAAAGTCTATCTTCCTAATTTGAAGTCGAATTTCAACATTTCTTATATATTTGAGTGAGTTCGCATCTAACTTTGTCAGATATCGTCGATTAACATCCACTGAAGCCCATTGAGGTCGACTGTCACTTTGTGTTGATTAAAAATTTTCAAAGTCTATCTTCCTAATTTGAAGTCGAATTTCAACATTTCTCATATATTTGAGAGAGTTTGCATCTAACTTTGTCAGATATCGTCGATCAACATCCACTCAAGCCAATTGAGGTCGACTGTCACTTTGTGTTGATTGAAAATTTTCAAAGTCTATCTTCCTAATTTGAAGTCGAATATCAACATTTCTTATATATTTGAGAGAGTTTGCATCTAAATTTGTCAGATATCGTCGATTAACATCCACTGAAGCCAATTGAGGTCGACTGTCACTTTGTGTTTATTGAAAATTTTCAAAGTCTATCTTCCTAATTTGAAGTCGAATTTCAACATTTCTTATATATTTGAGTGAGTTCGCATCTAACTTTGTCAGATATCGTCGATTAACATCCACTGAAGCCCATTGAGGTCGACTGTCACTTTGTGTTGATTAAAAATTTTCAAAGTCTATCTTCCTAATTTGAAGTCGAATTTCAACATTTCTCATATATTTGAGAGAGTTTGCATCTAACTTTGTCAGATATCGTCGATCAACATCCACTCAAGCCAATTGAGGTCGACTGTCACTTTGTGTTTATTGAAAATTTTCAAAGTCTATCTTCCTAATTTGAAGTCGAATTTCAACATTTCTTATATATTTGAGTGAGTTCGCATCTAACTTTGTCAGATATCGTCGATTAACATCCATCGAAGCCAATTGAGGTCGACTGTCACTTTGTGTTGATTGAAAATTTTCAAAGTCTATCTTCCTAATTTGAAGTCGAATTTCAACATTTCTTATATATTTGAGTGAGTTCGCATCTAACTTTGTCAGATATCGTCGATTAACATCCATTGAAGCCAATTGAGGTCGACTGTCACTTTGTGTTGATTGAAAATTTTCAAAGTCTATCTTCCTAATTTGAAGTCGAATTTCAACATTTCTTATATATTTGAGAGAGTTTGCATCTAACTTTGTCAGATATCGTCGATCAACATCCACTCAAGCCAATTGAGGTCGACTGTCACTTTGTGTTTATTGAAAATTTTCAAAGTCTATCTTCCTAATTTGAAGTCGAATTTCAACATTTCTTATATATTTGAGTGAGTTCGCATCTAACTTTGTCAGATATCGTCGATTAACATCCATCGAAGCCAATTGAGGTCGACTGTCACTTTGTGTTGATTGAAAATTTTCAAAGTCTATCTTCCTAATTTGAAGTTGAATTTCAACATTTCTTATATATTTGAGTGAGTTCGCATCTAACTTTGTCAGATATCGTCGATTAACATCCATCGAAGCCAATTGAGGTCGACTGTCACTTTGTGTTGATTGAAAATTTTCAAAGTCTATCTTCCTAATTTGAAGTCGAATTTCAATATTTCTTATATATTTGAGTGAGTTCGCATCTAACTTTGTCAGATATCGTCGATTAACATCCATTGAAGCCAATTGAGGTCGACTGTCACTTTGTGTTGATTGAAAATTTTCAAAGTCTATCTTCCTAATTTGAAGACGAATTTCAACATTTCTCATATATTTGAGTGAGTTTGCTTCTAACTTTGTCAGATATCGTCGATTAACATCCACTGAAGCCAATTTAGCTCGACTGTCACTTTGTGTTGATTAAAAATTTTCAAAGTCTATCTTCCTAATTTGAAGTCGAATTTCAACATTTCTTATATTTTAGAGAGAGTTTGCATCTAACTTTGTCAGATATCATCGTTTAAAATCCATTGAAGCCCATTGAGATCGATTGTCACTTTGTGTTGATTGAAAATTTTCAAAGTCTATCTTCCTAATTCGAAGTCGAATTTCAACATTTCTTATATATTTGAGTGAGTTCGCATCTAACTTTGTCAAATATCGTCGATTAACATCCATTGAAGCCAATTGAGGTCGACTGTCACTTTGTGTTGATTGAAAATTTTCAAAGTCTATCTTCCTAATTCGAAGTCGAATTTCAACATTTCTTATATATTTGAGTGAGTTCGCATCTAACTTTGTCAAATATCGTCGATTAACATCCACTGAAGCCAATTGAGGTCGACTGTCACTTTGTGTTGATTAAAAATTTTCAAAGTCTATCTTCCTAATTTGAAGTCGAATTTCAACATTTCTTATATATTTGAGAGAGTTTGTATCTAACTTTGACAGATATCGTCGATTAACATCCACTGAAGCCAATTGAGGTCGACTGTCACTTTGTGTTGATTGAAAATTTTCAAAGTCTATCTTCCTAATTTGAAGACAAATTTCAACATTTCTCATATATTTGAGTGAGTTTGCATCTAACTTTGTCAGATATCGTCGATTAACATCCACTGAAGCCAATTGAGGTCGACTGTCACTTTGTGTTGATTAAAAATTTTCAAAGTCTATCTTCCTAATTTGAAGACAAATTTCAACATTTCTCATATATTTGAGTGAGTTTGCATCTAACTTTGTCAGATATCGTCGATTAACATCCACTGAAGCCAATTGAGGTCGACTGTCACTTTGTGTTGATTGAAAATTTTCAAAGTCTATCTTCCTAATTTGAAGTCGAATTTCAACATTACTTATATATTTGAGTGAGTTCGCATCTAACTTTGTCAGATATCGTCGATTAACATCCATTGAAGCCAATTGAGGTCGACTGTCACTTTGTGTTGATTGAAAATTTTCAAAGTCTATCTTCCTAATTTGAAGACGAATTTCAACATTTCTCATATATTTGAGTGAGTTTGCTTCTAACTTTGTCAGATATCGTCGATTAACATCCACTGAAGCCAATTTAGCTCGACTGTCACTTTGTGTTGATTAAAAATTTTCAAAGTCTATCTTCCTAATTTGAAGTCGAATTTCAACATTTCTTATATTTTAGAGAGAGTTTGCATCTAACTTTGTCAGATATCATCGTTTAAAATCCATTGAAGCCCATTGAGATCGATTGTCACTTTGTGTTGATTGAAAATTTTCAAAGTCTATCTTCCTAATTCGAAGTCGAATTTCAACATTTCTTATATATTTGAGTGAGTTCGCATCTAACTTTGTCAAATATCGTCAATTAATATCCACTGAAGCCAATTGAGGTCGACTGTCACTTTGTGTTGATTAAAAATTTTCAAAGTCTATCTTCCTAATTTGAAGTCGAATTTCAACATTTCTTATATATTTGAGAGAGTTTGCATCTAACTTTGTCAGATATCGTCGATTAACTTCCATTGAAGCCCATTGAGGTCAACTGTCACTTTGTGTTGATTGAAAATTTTCAAAGTCTATCTTCCTAATTCGAAGTCGAATTTCAACATTTCTTATATATTTGAGTGAGTTCGCATCTAACTTTGTCAAATATCGTCGATTAACATCCACTGAAGCCAATTGAGGTCGACTGTCACTTTGTGTTGATTAAAAATTTTCAAAGTCTATCTTCCTAATTTGAAGTCGAATTTCAACATTTCTTATATATTTGAGAGAGTTTGTATCTAACTTTGACAGATATCGTCGATTAACATCCACTGAAGCCAATTGAGGTCGACTGTCACTTTGTGTTGATTGAAAATTTTCAAAGTCTATCTTCCTAATTTGAAGACAAATTTCAACATTTCTCATATATTTGAGTGAGTTTGCATCTAACTTTGTCAGATATCGTCGATTAACATCCACTGAAGCCAATTGAGGTCGACTGTCACTTTGTGTTGATTAAAAATTTTCAAAGTCTATCTTCCTAATTTGAAGACAAATTTCAACATTTCTCATATATTTGAGTGAGTTTGCATCTAACTTTGTCAGATATCGTCGATTAACATCCACTGAAGCCAATTGAGGTCGACTGTCACTTTGTGTTGATTGAAAATTTTCAAAGTCTATCTTCCTAATTTGAAGTCGAATTTCAACATTACTTATATATTTGAGAGAGTTTGCATCTAACTTTGACAGATATCGTCGATTAACATCCACTGAAGCCAATTGAGCTCGACTGTCACTTTGTGTTGATTGAAAATTTTCAAAGTCTATCTTCCTAATTTGAAGACGAATTTCAACATTTCTCATATATTTGAGTGAGTTTGCATCTAACTTTGTCAAATATCGTCGATTAACATCCACTGAAGCCAATTGAGGTCGACTGTCACTTTGTGTTGATTAAAAATTTTCAAAGTCTATCTTCCTAATTTGAAGTCGAATTTCAACATTTTTCATATATTTGAGTGAGTTTGCATCTAACTTTGTCAGATATCGTCGATTAACTTCCATTGAAGCCCATTGAGGTCAACTGTCACTTTGTGTTGATTGAAAATTTTCAAAGTCTATCTTCCTAATTCGAAGTCGAATTTCAACATTTCTTATATATTTGAGTGAGTTCGCATCTAACTTTGTCAAATATCGTCGATTAACATCCACTGAAGCCAATTGAGGTCGACTGTCACTTTGTGTTGATTAAAAATTTTCAAAGTCTATCTTCCTAATTTGAAGTCGAATTTCAACATTTTTCATATATTTGAGTGAGTTTGCATCTAACTTTGTCAGATATCGTCGATTAACTTCCATTGAAGCCCATTGAGGTCAACTGTCACTTTGTGTTGATTGAAAATTTTCAAAGTCTATCTTCCTAATTCGAAGTCGAATTTCAACATTTCTTATATATTTGAGTGAGTTCGCATCTAACTTTGTCAAATATCGTCGATTAACATCCACTGAAGCCAATTGAGGTCGACTGTCACTTTGTGTTGATTAAAAATTTTCAAAGTCTATCTTCCTAATTTGAAGTCGAATTTCAACATTTTTCATATATTTGAGTGAGTTTGCATCTAACTTTGTCAGATATCGTCGATTAACTTCCATTGAAGCCCATTGAGGTCAACTGTCACTTTGTGTTGATTGAAAATTTTCAAAGTCTATCTTCCTAATTCGAAGTCGAATTTCAACATTTCTTATATATTTGAGTGAGTTCGCATCTAACTTTGTCAAATATCGTCGATTAACATCCACTGAAGCCAATTGAGGTCGACTGTCACTTTGTGTTGATTAAAAATTTTCAAAGTCTATCTTCCTAATTTGAAGTCGAATTTCAACATTTCTTATATATTTGAGAGAGTTTGTATCTAACTTTGACAGATATCGTCGATTAACATCCACTGAAGCCAATTTAGCTCGACTGTCACTTTGTGTTGATTAAAAATTTTCAAAGTCTATCTTCCTAATTTGAAGTCGAATTTCAACATTTCTTATATTTTAGAGAGAGTTTGCATCTAACTTTGTCAGATATCATCGTTTAAAATCCATTGAAGCCCATTGAGATCGATTGTCACTTTGTGTTGATTGAAAATTTTCAAAGTCTATCTTCCTAATTCGAAGTCGAATTTCAACATTTCTTATATATTTGAGTGAGTTCGCATCTAACTTTGTCAAATATCGTCAATTAATATCCACTGAAGCCAATTGAGGTCGACTGTCACTTTGTGTTGATTAAAAATTTTCAAAGTCTATCTTCCTAATTTGAAGTCGAATTTCAACATTTCTTATATATTTGAGAGAGTTTGCATCTAACTTTGTCAGATATCGTCGATTAACTTCCATTGAAGCCCATTGAGGTCAACTGTCACTTTGTGTTGATTGAAAATTTTCAAAGTCTATCTTCCTAATTCGAAGTCGAATTTCAACATTTCTTATATATTTGAGTGAGTTCGCATCTAACTTTGTCAAATATCGTCGATTAACATCCACTGAAGCCAATTGAGGTCGACTGTCACTTTGTGTTGATTAAAAATTTTCAAAGTCTATCTTCCTAATTTGAAGTCGAATTTCAACATTTCTTATATATTTGAGAGAGTTTGTATCTAACTTTGACAGATATCGTCGATTAACATCCACTGAAGCCAATTGAGGTCGACTGTCACTTTGTGTTGATTGAAAATTTTCAAAGTCTATCTTCCTAATTTGAAGACAAATTTCAACATTTCTCATATATTTGAGTGAGTTTGCATCTAACTTTGTCAGATATCGTCGATTAACATCCACTGAAGCCAATTGAGGTCGACTGTCACTTTGTGTTGATTAAAAATTTTCAAAGTCTATCTTCCTAATTTGAAGACAAATTTCAACATTTCTCATATATTTGAGTGAGTTTGCATCTAACTTTGTCAGATATCGTCGATTAACATCCACTGAAGCCAATTGAGGTCGACTGTCACTTTGTGTTGATTGAAAATTTTCAAAGTCTATCTTCCTAATTTGAAGTCGAATTTCAACATTACTTATATATTTGAGAGAGTTTGCATCTAACTTTGACAGATATCGTCGATTAACATCCACTGAAGCCAATTGAGCTCGACTGTCACTTTGTGTTGATTGAAAATTTTCAAAGTCTATCTTCCTAATTTGAAGACGAATTTCAACATTTCTCATATATTTGAGTGAGTTTGCATCTAACTTTGTCAAATATCGTCGATTAACATCCACTGAAGCCAATTGAGGTCGACTGTCACTTTGTGTTGATTAAAAATTTTCAAAGTCTATCTTCCTAATTTGAAGTCGAATTTCAACATTTTTCATATATTTGAGTGAGTTTGCATCTAACTTTGTCAGATATCGTCGATTAACTTCCATTGAAGCCCATTGAGGTCAACTGTCACTTTGTGTTGATTGAAAATTTTCAAAGTCTATCTTCCTAATTCGAAGTCGAATTTCAACATTTCTTATATATTTGAGTGAGTTCGCATCTAACTTTGTCAAATATCGTCGATTAACATCCACTGAAGCCAATTGAGGTCGACTGTCACTTTGTGTTGATTAAAAATTTTCAAAGTCTATCTTCCTAATTTGAAGTCGAATTTCAACATTTTTCATATATTTGAGTGAGTTTGCATCTAACTTTGTCAGATATCGTCGATTAACTTCCATTGAAGCCCATTGAGGTCAACTGTCACTTTGTGTTGATTGAAAATTTTCAAAGTCTATCTTCCTAATTCGAAGTCGAATTTCAACATTTCTTATATATTTGAGTGAGTTCGCATCTAACTTTGTCAAATATCGTCGATTAACATCCACTGAAGCCAATTGAGGTCGACTGTCACTTTGTGTTGATTAAAAATTTTCAAAGTCTATCTTCCTAATTTGAAGTCGAATTTCAACATTTTTCATATATTTGAGTGAGTTTGCATCTAACTTTGTCAGATATCGTCGATTAACTTCCATTGAAGCCCATTGAGGTCAACTGTCACTTTGTGTTGATTGAAAATTTTCAAAGTCTATCTTCCTAATTCGAAGTCGAATTTCAACATTTCTTATATATTTGAGTGAGTTCGCATCTAACTTTGTCAAATATCGTCGATTAACATCCACTGAAGCCAATTGAGGTCGACTGTCACTTTGTGTTGATTAAAAATTTTCAAAGTCTATCTTCCTAATTTGAAGTCGAATTTCAACATTTCTTATATATTTGAGAGAGTTTGTATCTAACTTTGACAGATATCGTCGATTAACATCCACTGAAGCCAATTGAGGTCGACTGTCACTTTGTGTTGATTGAAAATTTTCAAAGTCTATCTTCCTAATTTGAAGACAAATTTCAACATTTCTCATATATTTGAGTGAGTTTGCATCTAACTTTGTCAGATATCGTCGATTAACATCCACTGAAGCCAATTGAGGTCGACTGTCACTTTGTGTTGATTAAAAATTTTCAAAGTCTATCTTCCTAATTTGAAGACAAATTTCAACATTTCTCATATATTTGAGTGAGTTTGCATCTAACTTTGTCAGATATCGTCGATTAACATCCACTGAAGCCAATTGAGGTCGACTGTCACTTTGTGTTGATTGAAAATTTTCAAAGTCTATCTTCCTAATTTGAAGTCGAATTTCAACATTACTTATATATTTGAGTGAGTTCGCATCTAACTTTGTCAGATATCGTCGATTAACATCCATTGAAGCCAATTGAGGTCGACTGTCACTTTGTGTTGATTGAAAATTTTCAAAGTCTATCTTCCTAATTTGAAGACGAATTTCAACATTTCTCATATATTTGAGTGAGTTTGCTTCTAACTTTGTCAGATATCGTCGATTAACATCCACTGAAGCCAATTTAGCTCGACTGTCACTTTGTGTTGATTAAAAATTTTCAAAGTCTATCTTCCTAATTTGAAGTCGAATTTCAACATTTCTTATATTTTAGAGAGAGTTTGCATCTAACTTTGTCAGATATCATCGTTTAAAATCCATTGAAGCCCATTGAGATCGATTGTCACTTTGTGTTGATTGAAAATTTTCAAAGTCTATCTTCCTAATTCGAAGTCGAATTTCAACATTTCTTATATATTTGAGTGAGTTCGCATCTAACTTTGTCAAATATCGTCAATTAATATCCACTGAAGCCAATTGAGGTCGACTGTCACTTTGTGTTGATTAAAAATTTTCAAAGTCTATCTTCCTAATTTGAAGTCGAATTTCAACATTTCTTATATATTTGAGAGAGTTTGCATCTAACTTTGTCAGATATCGTCGATTAACTTCCATTGAAGCCCATTGAGGTCAACTGTCACTTTGTGTTGATTGAAAATTTTCAAAGTCTATCTTCCTAATTCGAAGTCGAATTTCAACATTTCTTATATATTTGAGTGAGTTCGCATCTAACTTTGTCAAATATCGTCGATTAACATCCACTGAAGCCAATTGAGGTCGACTGTCACTTTGTGTTGATTAAAAATTTTCAAAGTCTATCTTCCTAATTTGAAGTCGAATTTCAACATTTCTTATATATTTGAGAGAGTTTGTATCTAACTTTGACAGATATCGTCGATTAACATCCACTGAAGCCAATTGAGGTCGACTGTCACTTTGTGTTGATTGAAAATTTTCAAAGTCTATCTTCCTAATTTGAAGACAAATTTCAACATTTCTCATATATTTGAGTGAGTTTGCATCTAACTTTGTCAGATATCGTCGATTAACATCCACTGAAGCCAATTGAGGTCGACTGTCACTTTGTGTTGATTAAAAATTTTCAAAGTCTATCTTCCTAATTTGAAGACAAATTTCAACATTTCTCATATATTTGAGTGAGTTTGCATCTAACTTTGTCAGATATCGTCGATTAACATCCACTGAAGCCAATTGAGGTCGACTGTCACTTTGTGTTGATTGAAAATTTTCAAAGTCTATCTTCCTAATTTGAAGTCGAATTTCAACATTACTTATATATTTGAGAGAGTTTGCATCTAACTTTGACAGATATCGTCGATTAACATCCACTGAAGCCAATTGAGCTCGACTGTCACTTTGTGTTGATTGAAAATTTTCAAAGTCTATCTTCCTAATTTGAAGACGAATTTCAACATTTCTCATATATTTGAGTGAGTTTGCATCTAACTTTGTCAAATATCGTCGATTAACATCCACTGAAGCCAATTGAGGTCGACTGTCACTTTGTGTTGATTAAAAATTTTCAAAGTCTATCTTCCTAATTTGAAGTCGAATTTCAACATTTTTCATATATTTGAGTGAGTTTGCATCTAACTTTGTCAGATATCGTCGATTAACTTCCATTGAAGCCCATTGAGGTCAACTGTCACTTTGTGTTGATTGAAAATTTTCAAAGTCTATCTTCCTAATTCGAAGTCGAATTTCAACATTTCTTATATATTTGAGTGAGTTCGCATCTAACTTTGTCAAATATCGTCGATTAACATCCACTGAAGCCAATTGAGGTCGACTGTCACTTTGTGTTGATTAAAAATTTTCAAAGTCTATCTTCCTAATTTGAAGTCGAATTTCAACATTTTTCATATATTTGAGTGAGTTTGCATCTAACTTTGTCAGATATCGTCGATTAACTTCCATTGAAGCCCATTGAGGTCAACTGTCACTTTGTGTTGATTGAAAATTTTCAAAGTCTATCTTCCTAATTCGAAGTCGAATTTCAACATTTCTTATATATTTGAGTGAGTTCGCATCTAACTTTGTCAAATATCGTCGATTAACATCCACTGAAGCCAATTGAGGTCGACTGTCACTTTGTGTTGATTAAAAATTTTCAAAGTCTATCTTCCTAATTTGAAGTCGAATTTCAACATTTCTTATATATTTGAGAGAGTTTGTATCTAACTTTGACAGATATCGTCGATTAACATCCACTGAAGCCAATTGAGGTCGACTGTCACTTTGTGTTGATTGAAAATTTTCAAAGTCTATCTTCCTAATTTGAAGACAAATTTCAACATTTCTCATATATTTGAGTGAGTTTGCATCTAACTTTGTCAGATATCGTCGATTAACATCCACTGAAGCCAATTGAGGTCGACTGTCACTTTGTGTTGATTAAAAATTTTCAAAGTCTATCTTCCTAATTTGAAGACAAATTTCAACATTTCTCATATATTTGAGTGAGTTTGCATCTAACTTTGTCAGATATCGTCGATTAACATCCACTGAAGCCAATTGAGGTCGACTGTCACTTTGTGTTGATTGAAAATTATCAAAGTCTATCTTCCTAATTTGAAGTCGAATTTCAACATTACTTATATATTTGAGAGAGTTTGCATCTAACTTTGACAGATATCGTCGATTAACATCCACTGAAGCCAATTGAGCTCGACTGTCACTTTGTGTTGATTGAAAATTTTCAAAGTCTATCTTCCTAATTTGAAGACGAATTTCAACATTTCTCATATATTTGAGTGAGTTTGCATCTAACTTTGTCAAATATCGTCGATTAACATCCACTGAAGCCAATTGAGGTCGACTGTCACTTTGTGTTGATTAAAAATTTTCAAAGTCTATCTTCCTAATTTGAAGTCGAATTTCAACATTTCTTATATATTTGAGAGAGTTTGCATCTAACTTTGTCAGATATCGTCGATTAAAATCCATTGAAGCCCATTGAGATCGATTGTCACTTTGTGTTGATTGAAAATTTTCAAAGTCTATCTTCCCAATTTGGAGTGGAATATCATAAATTCTTATATATTTGAGTGAGTTTGCAACATCTTGATCAGATATCGTCGATTTACATCCATTGAAGCACATTGAGGTCGATTGTCACTTTGTGTTGATTGAAAATTTTCAAAGTCTATCTTCCTAAGTTGAAGTCGAATCTCATCAATTCTTATATATTTAAGTGAGTTTGCAACATCTTGGTCAGATAGAGTCGATTTACATCCATTGAAGCCCATTGAGGTCGATTGTCACTCTGTGTTGATTGAAAATTTTCAAAGTCTATCTTCCTAAGTTGAAGTCGAATCTCATCAATTCTTATATATTTAAGTGAGTTTGCAACATCTTGGTGAGATATCGTCGATTTACATCCATTGATGCAGATTGAGGTCGATTGTCACTTTGTGTTGATTGAAAATTTTCAAAGTCTATCTTCCTAAGTTGAAGTCGAATCTCATCAATTCTTATATATTCCAGTGAGTTTGGAACATCTTGGTCAGATATCGTCGATTTACATCCATTGAAGCAGACTGAGGTCGATTGTCACTTTGTGTGGATTGAAAATTTTTAAAGTCTATCTTCCTAAGTTGAGGTCGAGTCTCATCAATTCTTATATATTTGAGTTAGTTTGCAACATCTTGGTCAGATATCGTCGATTTACATACATTGAAGCCCATTGAGGTCGATTGTCACTTTGTGTTGGTTGAAAATTTTCAAAGTCTATGTTCCTAATTTGTAGTCGATTCTCATCAATTCTTATATATTTGAGTGAGTTTGCAACATCTTGGTCAGATATCTTCGGTTTACATCCATTGAAGCCCATTGAGGTCGATTGTCACTTTGTGTTGATTGAAAATTTTCAAAGTCTATCTTCCTAATTTGTAGTCGAATCTCATCAATTCTTATATATTTAAGTGAGTTTGCAACATCTTGGTCAGATATCGTCGATTTACATCCATTGAAGCCCATTGAGGTCGATTGTAACTTTGTGTTGATTGAAAATTTTCAATGTCTATCTTCCTAATTTGTAGTCGAATCTCATCAATTCTTATATATTTGAGTGAGTTTGCAACATCTTGGTCAGATATCGTCGATTTACATCCATTGAAGCAGATTGAGGTCGATTGTCACTCTATCTTTGTTGAAAATTTTCAAAGTCTATCTTCCCAATTTGGAGTCGAATATCATAAATTCTTATATTTTTGAGTGAGTTTTCAACATCTTGGTCAGATATCGTCGATTTACATCCATTGAAGCAGATTGAGGTCGATTGTCACTTTGAGTTGATTGAAAATTTTCAAAGTCTATCTTCCCAATTTGGAGTCGAATATCATAAATTCTTATATATTTGAGTGAGTTTGCAACATCTTGGTCAGATATCGTCGATTTACATCCATTGAAACAGATTGAGGTCGATTGTCACTTTGTGTTGATTGAAAATTTTCAAAGTCTATCTTCCTTAGTTGAAGTCGAATCTCATCAATTCTTATATATTTGAGTGAGTTTGGAACATCTTGGTCAGATATCGTCGATTTACATCCATTGAAGCAGATTGAGGTCGATTGTCACTTTGTGTGGATTGAAAATTTTCAAAGTCTATCTTCCTAAGTTGAGGTCGAGTCTCATCAATTCTTATATATTTGAAATAGTTTGCAACATCTTGGTCAGATATCGTCGATTTACATACATTGAAGCCCATTGAGGTCGATTGTCACTTTGTGTTGGTTGAAAATTTTCAAAGTCTATCTTCCTAATTTGTAGTCGATTCTCATCAATTCTTATATATTTGAGTGAGTTTGCAACATCTTGGTCAGATATCGTCGATTTACATCCATTGAAGCAGATTGAGGTCGATTGTCACTCTGTGTTGATTGAAAATTTTCAAAGTCTACCTTCCCAATTTGGAGTCGATTCTCATCAATTCTTATATATTTGAGTGAGTTTGCAACATCTTGGTCAGATATCGTCGATTTACATCCATTGAATCCCATTGAGGTCGATTGTCACTCTGTGTTGATTGAAAATTTTCAAAGTCTATCTTCCTAAGTTGAAGTCGAATCTCATCAATTCTTATATATTTAAGTGAGTTTGCAACATCTTGGTAAGATATCGTCGATTTACATCCATTGATGCAGATTGAGGTCGATTGTCACTTTGTGTTGAATGAAAATTTTCAAAGTCTATCTTCCTAATTTGTAGTCGATTCTCATCAATTCTTATATATTTGAGTGAGTTTGCAACATCTTGGTCAGATATCGTCGATTTACATCCATTGAAGCAGATTGAGGTCGATTGTCACTCTATCTTTGTTGAAAATTTTCAAAGTCTATCTTCCCAATTTGGAGTCGAATATCATAAATTCTTATATTTTTGAGTGAGTTTTCAACATCTTGGTCAGATATCGTCGATTTACATCCATTGAAGCAGATTGAGGTCGATTGTCACTTTGAGTTGATTGAAAACTTTCAAAGTCTATCTTCCCAATTTGGAGTCGAATATCATAAATTCTTATATATTTGAGTGAGTTTGCAACATCTTGGTCAGATATCGTCGATTTACATCCATTGAAACAGATTGAGGTCGATTGTCACTTTGTGTTGATTGAAAATTTTCAAAGTCTATCTTCCTAATTTGTAGTCGATTCTCATCAATTCTTATATATTTGAGTGAGATTGCAACATCTTGGTCAGATATCGTCGATTTACATCCATTGAAGCAGATTGAGGTCGATTGTCACTCTGTGTTGATTGAAAATTTTCAAAGTCTATCTTCCCAATTTGTAGTCGATTCTCATCAATTCTTATATATTTGAGTGAGTTTGCGACATCTTGGTCAGATATCGTCGATTTACATCCATTGAAGCAGATTGAGGTCGATTGTCACTCTGTGTTGATTGAAAATTTTCAAAGTCTATCTTCCCAATTTGGAGTCGAATATCATAAATTCTTATATATTTGTGTGAGTTTGCAACATCTTGGTCAGATATCGTCGATTTACATCCATTGAATCCCATTGAGGTCGATTGTCACTCTGTGTTGATTGAAAATTTTCAAAGTCTATCTTCCTAAGTTGAAGTCGAATCTCATCAATTCTTATATATTTAAGTGAGTTTGCAACATCTTGGTAAGATATCGTCGATTTACATCCATTGATGCAGATTGAGGTCGATTGTCACTTTGTGTTGAATGAAAATTTTCAAAGTCTATCTTCCTAATTTGCAGTCGATTCTCATCAATTCTTATATATTTGAGTGAGTTTGCAACATCTTGGTCAGATATCGTCGATTTACATCCATTGAAGCAGATTGAGGTCGATTGTCACTCTATCTTTGTTGAAAATTTTCAAAGTCTATCTTCCCAATTTGGAGTCGAATATCATAAATTCTTATATTTTTGAGTGAGTTTTCAACATCTTGGTCAGATATCGTCGATTTACATCCATTGAAGCAGATTGAGGTCGATTGTCACTTTGAGTTGATTGAAAATTTTCAAAGTCTATCTTCCCAATTTGGAGTCGAATATCATAAATTCTTATATATTTGAGTGAGTTTGGCACATCTTGGTCAGATATCGTCGATTTACATCCATTGAAGCAGATTGAGGTCGATTGTCACTTTGTGTGGATTGAAAATTTTCAAAGTCTATCTTCCTAAGTTGAGGTCGAGTCTCATCAATTCTTATATATTTGAAATAGTTTGCAACATCTTGGTCAGATATCGTCGATTTACATACATTGAAGCCCATTGAGGTCGATTGTCACTTTGTGTTGGTTGAAAATTTTCAAAGTCTATCTTCCTAATTTGTAGTCGAATCTCATCAATTCTTATATATTTGAGTGAGTTTGCAACATCTTGGTCAGATATCGTCGATTTACATCCATTGAAGCAGATTGAGGTCGATTGTCACTCTATCTTTGTTGAAAATTTTCAAAGTCTATCTTCCCAATTTGGAGTCGAATATCATAAATTCTTATATTTTTGAGTGAGTTTTCAACATCTTGGTCAGATATCGTCGATTTACATCCATTGAAGCAGATTGAGGTCGATTGTCACTATGTGTTGATTGAAAGTTTTCAAAGTCTATCTTCCCAATTTGGAGTCGAATATCATAAATTCTTATATATTTGTGTGAGTTTGCAACATCTTGGTCAGATATCGTCGATTTACATCCATTGAATCCCATTGAGGTCGATTGTCACTCTGTGTTGATTGAAAATTTTCAAAGTCTATCTTCCTAAGTTGAAGTCGAATCTCATCAATTCTTATATATTTAAGTGAGTTTGCAACATCTTGGTAAGATATCGTCGATTTACATCCATTGATGCAGATTGAGGTCGATTGTCACTTTGTGTTGAATGAAAATTTTCAAAGTCTATCTTCCTAATTTGTAGTCGATTCTCATCAATTCTTATATATTTGAGTGAGTTTGCAACATCTTGGTCAGATATCGTCGGTTTACATCCATTGAAGCCCATTGAGGTCGATTGTAACTTTGTGTTGATTGAAAATTTTCAAAGTCTATCTTCCTAATTTGTAGTCGAATCTCATCAATTCTTATATATTTGAGTGAGTTTGCAACATCTTGGTCAGATATCGTCGATTTACATCCATTGAAGCAGATTGAGGTCGATTGTCACTCTATCTTTGTTGAAAATTTTCAAAGTCTATCTTCCCAATTTGGAGTCGAATATCATAAATTCTTATATTTTTGAGTGAGTTTTCAACATCTTGGTCAGATATCGTCGATTTACATCCATTGAAGCAGATTGAGGTCGATTGTCACTATGTGTTGATTGAAAGTTTTCAAAGTCTATCTTCCCAATTTGGAGTCGAATATCATAAATTCTTATATATTTGTGTGAGTTTGCAACATCTTGGTCAGATATCGTCGATTTACATCCATTGAATCCCATTGAGGTCGATTGTCACTCTGTGTTGATTGAAAATTTTCAAAGTCTATCTTCCTAAGTTGAAGTCGAATCTCATCAATTCTTATATATTTAAGTGAGTTTGCAACATCTTGGTAAGATATCGTCGATTTACATCCATTGATGCAGATTGAGGTCGATTGTCACTTTGTGTTGAATGAAAATTTTCAAAGTCTATCTTCCTAATTTGTAGTCGATTCTCATCAATTCTTATATATTTGAGTGAGTTTGCAACATCTTGGTCAGATATCGTCGGTTTACATCCATTGAAGCCCATTGAGGTCGATTGTAACTTTGTGTTGATTGAAAATTTTCAAAGTCTATCTTCCTAATTTGTAGTCGAATCTCATCAATTCTTATATATTTGAGTGAGTTTGCAACATCTTGGTCAGATATCGTCGATTTACATCCATTGAAGCAGATTGAGGTCGATTGTCACTCTATCTTTGTTGAAAATTTTCAAAGTCTATCTTCCCAATTTGGAGTCGAATATCATAAATTCTTATATATTTGAGTGAGTTTGCAACATCTTGGTCAGA